>NW_020536331.1:0-15740 GCF_003426905.1 Ctenocephalides felis | reverse complement strand
GCCGTTTTCTTGTAATTAACTGTTGAAAAAAAAGTGTTAAATTTTCGTCCACATTTAAGTTATCCTACCGAACCGATTTGAAAAATCAAAAACTATTCGAAAGATATCATTTGGGAATGATGCTGATTAATTTTAGGTGAAAATCTACCGAGCCGTTTTCTTGTAATTAACTGTTGAAAAAAAGGTTAAATTTTCGTCCACATTTAAGCTTATCCTACCGAACCGATTTTGAAAAATCAAAAACTATTCGAAAGATATCATTGGGAATGGTACTGATTAATTTTAGGTGAAAATCTACCGAGCCGTTTTCTTGTTGAAAAAAAGTGTTAAATTTTCGTCCACATTTAAGCTTATCCTACCGAACCGATTTTGAAAAATCAAAAACTATTCGAAAAATATCATTTGGGAATGATGCTGATTAATTTTAGGTGAAAATCTACCGAGCCGTTTCTTGTAATTAAATGTTGAAAAAAGTGTTAAATTTTCGTCCACATTTAAGCTCATCCTACCGAACCGATTTTGAAAAATCAAAAACTGTTCGAAAGATATCATTTGGGAATGATGCTGATTAATTTAGGTGAAAATCTACCGAGCCGTTTCTTGTAATTAAATGTTGAAAAAAAGTGTTAAATTTTCGTCCACATTTAAGCTCATCCTACCGACCGATTTGAAAAATCAAAAACTGTTCGAAAGATATCATTTGGGAATGATGCTGATTAATTTTAGGTGAAAATCTACCGAGCCGTTTTCTTGTAATTAAATGTTGAAAAAAAGTGTTAAATTTCGTCCACATTTAAGCTTATCCTACCGAACCGATTTTGAAAAATCAAAAACTATTCGAAAGATATCATTTGGGAATGATGCTGATTAATTTTAGGTGAAAATCTACCGAGCCGTTTTCTTGTAATTAACTGTTAAAAAAAAATTTAAGCTTTTTTTCATGGAACTTTTTTTGGTGATATACATCATGGTCTTATAGAACTTACTGTAATATTACGGCCTTACAACAAGTAGTTTAATTTTAAAAATTCGTCAAACTTTGCTAAAATTATTATCGTTTTTTTTAAAGTAGGATTGATGAAGTATATTATTTACACTTTTTTTGATTAAGTCGATTATTTACACATATCGGGAAGTTCATGTAATTTGCCTCAAGGCTAAATACCAAACCAACTAGTATTTATATTTATATTTATATTTATATTTATATTTATATTTATATTTATATTTATATTTATATTTATATTTATTTATATTTATATTTATATTTATATTTATATTTATATTTATATTTTATATTTATATTTATATTTATATTTATATTATATTTATTAACTTCCCGAAAGAGAAGTTTATGTTCATCAAAATCCGATTCGCTATTTTATGTTTTCTCGACGTTTCAAGCCATTCTGAATCGAATGAGAACAAATTTGGAAAAGTATGTGTGTGTGTGTGTGTGTGTGTGTGTGTGTGTGTGTGTGTGTGTGTGCGTGTGCACCACGATCGGCCAAACCGTTCTTCGTAAATAGCAGAGAAGTGAAAACTCTTTCGTCCACGTTTTAGCCCGCAGTTATGAATCGATTTTGAAAATTCAAAAACCGTTCGAAAGATAGTGTTGGGAATCGTGCTGATTAGTTTTTGGTAGAGATCGGCCGGGCCGTTTTCTTGTAATAAAGTTTTTAAAAAAAAATTTCGACGATTTTATGATTATTTTTTTGACGATAGATACCATAGTCTTCTAGATCATACTAAAATATTACGGCCCTACGACAACTGGTCCAGCTTTAAAAATTCGTCAAAGTTTGCAAAAATCAGTATGGTCTTTTTGGCATTTGTCAAAATTAGACTTTTGTTCGACGTTTTCTCAAAAAACGCCTGAACCGATTTTAGAAATTTAAAAGCCATTGATGTAGTATTTCGGTGAGGACTATCGTTTGTCAGTTTTGTGCAACGATCTGCCAAGCCGTTTCTTGTATTTGAAAAAAAAGTGTTGAACTTTTCGTCCACATTTAAGCTCATCCTACCGAACCGATTTTAAAAAATCAAAAACTGTTCGAAAGATATTGGTTGGGAATGATACTGATTAATTTTAGATGAAAATCTACCGAGCGGTTTTCTTGTAATTAACTATTGAAAAATAGTGTTAAATTTTCGTCCACATTTAAGCTCATTCTACCGAACCGATTTTAAAAAATCAAAAACTGTTCGAAAGATATTGGTTGGGAATGATACTGATTAATTTTAGGTGAAAATCTACCGAGCCGTTTTCTTGTAATTAACTGTTAAAAAAAATTTAAGCTTTTTTCATGGAACTTTTTTTGGCGATATACATCATGGTCTTATAGAACTTACTGTAATATTACGGCCTTACAACAAGTAGTTTAATTTTAAAAATTCGTCAAACTTTGCTAAAATTATTATCGTTTTTTTTTAAAGTAGGATTGATGAAGTATATTATTTACACTTTTTTTTTGATTAAGTCGATTATTTACACATATCGGGAAGTTTATGTAATTTGCCTCAAGGCTAAATACCAAACCAACTAGTATTTATATTTATATTTATATTTATATTTATATTTATATTTATATTTATATTTATATTTATATTTATATTTAACTTCCCGAAGGAGAAGTTTATGTTTTCATCAAAAAATCCGATTCGCTAATTTTATGTTTTCTCGACGTTTCAAGCCATTCTGAATCGAATGAGACCAAATTTGGAAAAGAAAAAATGTGTGTGTGTGTGTGTGTGTGTGTGTGTGTGTGTGTGTGTGTGTGTGTGCGTGTGCACCAACAGATTTTTGCCGTAAATCGCCGTTTTCTCAAAAACGGCTGGACCGATTTCAAAAATTTAAAAGCCATTTGATGTATCTCGATGAGGACTATTGTTTGTCAGTTTTGTGCGACGATCGGCCACCCAAACGTTTCTTCGTAAATAGCAGAGAAGTGAAAACTCTTTCGTCCACGTTTTAGCCCGCAGTTATGAATCGATTTTGAAAATTCAAAAACCGTTCGAAAGATATTGGTTGGGAATCGTGCTGATTAGTTTTTGGTAGAGATCGGCCGGGCCGTTTTCTTGTAATAAAGTTTAAAAAAAAAAAAATTTCGACGATTTTTATGATTATTTTTTTGACGATAGATACCATAGTCTTCTAGATCATACTAAAATATTACGCCCTACGACAACTGGTTCAGCTTTAAAAAATCGTCAAAGTTTGCAAAAATCAGTATGGTCTTTTTGGCATTTGTCAAAATTAGACTTTTGATCGACGTTTTCTCAAAAACGCCTGAACCGATTTTAGAAATTTAAAAGCCATTTGATGTATTTCGGTGAGGACTATCGTTTGTCAGTTTTGTGCAACGATCTGCCAAGCCGTTTCTTTGTAATTTGAAAAAAAGTGTTGAACTTTTCGTCCACATTTAAGCTCATCCTACCGAACCGATTTTAAAAAATCAAAAACTGTTCGAAAGATATTAGTTGGAAATGATGCTGATTAATTTTGGGTGAAAATCTACCGAGCCGTTTTCTTGTAATTGACTGTTGAAAAAAAAAGTGTTAAATTTTCGTCCACATTTAAGCTTATCCTACCGAACCGATTTTGAAAAATCAAAAACTGTTCGAAAGATATCACTTGGGAATGATGCTGATTAATTTTAGGTGAAAATCTACCGAGCCGTTTTCTTGTAATTAAATGTTGAAAAAGTGTTCAATTTTCGTCCACATTTAAGCTTATCCTACCGAACCGATTTTGAAAAATCAAAAACTGTTCGAAAGATATCATTTGGGAATGATGCTGATTAATTTTAGGTGAAAATCTACCGAGCCGTTTTCTTGTAATTAAATGTTGAAAAAAAGTGTTAAATTTTCGTCCACATTAAGCTCATCCTACCGAACCGATTTGAAAAATCAAAAACTGTTCGAAAGATATCATTTGGAATGATGCTGATTAATTTAGGTGAAAATCTACCGAGCCGTTTTCTTGTAATTAACTGTTGAAAAAAAGTGTTAAATTTTCGTCCACATTTAAGCTTATCCTACCGAACCGATTTTGAAAAATCAAAAACTATTCGAAAGATATCATTTGGGAATGATGCTGATTAATTTTAGGTGAAAATCTACCGAGCCGTTTTCTTGTAATTAACTGTTGAAAAAAAGTGTTAAATTTTCGTCCACATTTAAGCTTATCCTACCGAACCGATTTTGAAAAATCAAAAACTATTCGAAAGATATCATTTGGGAATGGTACTGATTAATTTTAGGTGAAAATCTACCGAGCCGTTTTCTTGTTGAAAAAAAGTGTTAAATTTTCGTCCACATTTAAGCTTATCCTACCGAACCGATTTTGAAAAATCAAAAACTATTCGAAAAATATCATTTGGGAATGATGCTGATTAATTTTAGGTGAAAATCTACCGAGCCGTTTTCTTGTAATTAAATGTTGAAAAAAGTGTTAAATTTTCGTCCACATTTAAGCTCATCCTACCGAACCGATTTTGAAAAATCAAAACTGTTCGAAAGATATCATTTGGGAATGATGCTGATTAATTTTAGGTGAAAATCTACCGAGCCGTTTTCTTGTAATTAAATGTTGAAAAAAAGTGTTAAATTTTCGTCCACATTTAAGCTCATCCTACCGAACCGATTTTGAAAAATCAAAAACTGTTCGAAAGATATCATTTGGGAATGATGCTGATTAATTTTAGGTGAAAATCTACCGAGCCGTTTTCTTGTAATTAAATGTTGAAAAAAAGTGTTAAATTTTCGTCCACATTTAAGCTTATCCTACCGAACCGATTTTGAAAAATCAAAAACTATTCGAAAGATATCATTTGGGAATGATGCTGATTAATTTTAGGTGAAAATCTACCGAGCCGTTTTCTTGTAATTAACTGTTAAAAAAAAATTTAAGCTTTTTTTCATGGAACTTTTTTTGGTGATATACATCATGGTCTTATAGAACTTACTGTAATATTACGGCCTTACAACAAGTAGTTTAATTTTAAAAATTCGTCAAACTTTGCTAAAATTATTATCGTTTTTTTTAAAGTAGGATTGATGAAGTATATTATTTACACTTTTTTTGATTAAGTCGATTATTTACACATATCGGGAAGTTCATGTAATTTGCCTCAAGGCTAAATACCAAACCAACTAGTTTAAAACTATATTTTGACTTTTTAATATAAAAACATCAACTATTCCTTGCATTGGCAAGTGACGTTTGACGTGAAGTTGATGTTTTTATATTAAAAAGTCAAAATATAGTCTTAAATAAAATATTAAAGAATGTTGATAGTGCTACACAGTGTAATAGTGTAGTGTATTTTTGTATAATTAATTTCTTTCCACTGAATGACGGTTTCGATGAAGACCGAAACGTATGGAGAAATAAAGTATTTCAAAAACTACTTTAGTTTTTTTTACTTGGTGTTACTGCCCAATTCTAAATAACTCATCAAAATAAATATCAACACCAAACTCACATATTTCAAAATATATAAGATATATATATATATATAACTTATATATAAATATATATATATATATATATATATATATATATATACGTAAATTTATATTTATATATAATTTTTAATAGACACGCAATGACGAAGATTTGATTGATTTCCTTTACGACGAAGGCGCAGATTTTGACCACATGAATGATGAGGGTTTTACAGCCCTGACAATGGCATTGACAAGATACATTGCCATTTTGCATGACGTTGTTTTATGGGAGAGAGCATTTCTGCCTATGCTTGCCCTGGATGAACCACCGATAGGTAGATCAAATGCGCTTAAAATAAAAATCGTTAAAAAATATTATAAGAAAACAAACGGTCCGTTCACTTTACAACGAGCGAAGGGGTGATCTAAAAATGTAGAAGATATTTTGCTACAAAACAAAGTTTTACTTTTTGGATGGCTTCTGCACCATCAACTGCTTTTGCTTTAATTCCAAATGCAATTTATTAAAAAGTTGCAAAAAGCATAAATAGCTATTGTTGCCAAACTGCCACTTTCAACAGAACACTTTTACTTCTGCTGAACCAAATTATTATGATACTATTTTTTATATTATTTAGAGTATCAACACATATTAGCACAAGATCTGTTCTAAATATTTTGCCCTAAAATACAAATCTTAAAAAAGTATTAATTTATTTTTTAATAATACACTCACATATGGTATATATTAGAATAAAGTGGCAACTTTTTTTGAATTTAAGTTATTTGTAAGCAAATTATCCACTAATACATATTAAATTATGCTAATATGCCTTAACTAATAATTTTATGGCCTTTTTAATATAAACAGACGATACGAAACATTACTTATTCAGTTACTTGAAATATGTGCATCGATAATAATGCATTCGTGATCAACTCTGAGAGAAATTCATAAACACTATTGTTTATTATTAAAACAAAATCTGAATTTAGTTAGTCACAGATAATGCACACAGATAATGAATATTCACATAAATCTAAACTATCACTGTTATTCACAATATCTAAACTAGTGGGGCTCATGGCATCGTGCCTTAATGCAAATGTGCTGGAACTTCCCGTACCAAAAATTATTTTTTTCAAAAAGATTAACATTTTTGAAAAAAAATTACTCTGAAAAAATTTGATTTTTGAGAAACTATAAATTTTTGACAAAAACTTACTTTTTTTGAAAAAAAAGACTTTTTGAAGAAAAATTTATTTTGAAATATTTTGGAAATTCTGAACTTTTTTTCAAAGCAATCGTACTGCTTTAACTGCATAGAGACAAAATATCAAAGCGCGTAAGCGCCGCGTTGCCGCCTAACGGATAAACATTGGTACGGAACCCATAGGAATGTAAACAAAATTTATACTTATTGTTAAAATCTCTATAAAATATCTGATAATTTGATGTGCATATGTCTAATGATCATTTTTGACCGCCAAATAGCATATTATTTTACTTTTTTACTAGATATACGAAACCGCTAAACCTGCTTTCATGAAAATTTTATCAGTTCTTTATCTTGTTAATACAAGTAAAATGTTTTTTGAATTATTCAAATCTGAGGCTCCGTTCTCTTAAAAACTGAATTACCGTTTTTTGCACTTTTTGCCCCATATCTTCGGAACGGCTAGACCTGCCTTCGCCAAAAACTAATCACGTCTCCTTATCAATACGAATCGAATATTTTTTTAATTATTTAAAGCGCTTCATCCGTGTTCCCGAAATCGTCGACGTAAATTTGTTTCCGCACACACACACATACACGCACACACACACACACACACCTACACACACATATATCCATTTTTTCTAAGGTATGCCAAAATATTCAGAAACCTCTGAAACGTAAAAATATATAAAAATTTTCATTTTCGATTTTTTTGCGATTGCTATACCTTACCCTACGGGAAGTTAAAAGTTGAAATAAAAAATTTTACTAAATTTCTTTTTATGTGAAAAAGTTTTTTGTGTGTGTATGAATTAATAACCAAAAAAAAATGGTATAAAAAAAACATTTTTTACTGAATGAAATACCAAAAACGATGATTTTTTGCAATTTTTGTATTGGAGACATCTAAGGGAAGGTTTTAGGGGTTGAACAATGGACATGGGTGGATCGGTCTTTCACTCTCATTGGGGGTACTCTAAATGGGCCAAAACGAAAATTTTCAAAATACATCCTTTGTCTTTGGGTCAATGCACGGGACATCAAAATTCATTTTAGAGGTATGGTTTCGTCAGCAAAGTGTCTTATTTTAATCTGTGTTCATTATCATTATATCATTCATCATTATAATATGTGATTATAGAATTAATTTTGGAATTTATACTAGTAGTTCTGATTTTCATTTTATATTCAATAAACAACGATACATATTGATGTTAACATTAACACAAGCGTTATTAAATAAAAAATAGGCATACCATAACGACTTCATATTTTTTCATGGCATTAAAATCATCATCTTAGTTAAATCCTAATCAGTAGAATGTCCAAATTATATTTTTTTATCCATTTAACTATTAAGTACGAAAAAAGCAAGTCATTAAATTTTCAAAATGCAAAGCTTCAGCGTACAAATACATACTTTTTCTAATTTAGATGTAATTTCAGAACGTCTAAAACAAAGGTAAAACATAAAATTATCGGATTTCGGATGAAAACAAACAATTAATAAACAAATATTAACAAAATAAAAAATATCACAAAATTTTAATTTGTTTGACTGTGATTATAAATGAGTTTAGTTTACTAATTAACTTCCCGTAGGGTAAGTTATTGTAATCGCAAAAAAATCGAAAATGAAAATTTTTATATATCTTTACGTTTCAGAGGTTTCTGAACATTTTGGCATACCTTAGAAAAAATGGATGTATGTGTGTGTGTGTGTGTGTGTGTGTGTGTGTATGTATGTATGTATGTATGTATGTATGTATGTATGTATGTATGTATGTGTGTGTATGTATGTGCGGATACAAATTTTCGTCGACGATTTCGGGAACACGGATCAACCGATTTGAATAATTCAAAAAACATTCGATTCGTATTGATAAGGAGACGTGCTGATTAGTTTTTGGTGAAGGCAGGTCCAGCGGTTCCGAAGATACGGGGCAAAAAGTGCCAAAAACGGTACCTCCGTTTTTAAGAGAACGGAGCGTCCGATTTGAATAATTCAAAAAACATTTTACTTGTATTGACAAGATGTAGAAGTGATCAAATTTTCATGAAGGCAGGTCTAGCGGTTTCGGAGATCTAATGAAAAAAGTAAAAAAAATGCCATTCGGCGGTTAAAAATGATCATTAGACATATGCACATCAAATTGTCAGATATTTTATAGATATTTTAACAATAAGTATAAATTTTTTTTACATTTCTATGGGTTCCGTACCAATGCTTATGCGTTAGACGGCGGCGCGGCACCTGCGAGCTTTGACATTTCGTCTCTATGCAGTTCAAGCAGTGCGATTGCTTTGAAAAAAAGTTCAGAATTTTCAAAATATGTCAAAATGAAGAAAACATTTTGTTTTCAAAAAAATTTTTTGTTTTCAAAAAAAAATTTTTTTCTCAAAAAAAAATTTTTTTTTCAAATAAAAAATTTTTTTTTTCAAAAAAACGGTATTTTTTTGTCAAATTTATAGTTTCTCAAAAATCTATTTTTTTCGAAGTAAAATTTTTTCAAAAATGTTAATCGTTTTTAAAAAAATAATAATTTTTGGTACGGGAAGTTCCAGCAATTTGCCTTAAGGCACGATGCCCTAATTGCCTTAAGACAGAATTCCACTTACAGCTAGTTTAGTCTTTAGATTAATGAACTAATTCGATTTTCAGAGAATAAGCCTTATCCATGGAATAGAAATTTGTCTCATAGAAGTTTGACAGATATTAAAAATAGTCTCTGCAAGGACCGATATTATTATATGCCGGATGCTGGCGAAGCCGAAATTTGTTACAGAAGCCATCGACTCGACGAATTGGGCGAAAGTTACGATTACTGGAACCACGACCGACCCATGTTACTAAGTATAGACCGTCTGATCCAAAGGTAAATAATATTTTTTTGAATCATTTATCGACTAATTTATTATTGAAAATAGTAAATAAGGTAGAGTGGACCACAAATGTCTAATTTCACTTTCAGTAGGACAAAAAGGTCCACCACCGATATCTCAAAAACCCCGAAGTTAAGAATTCTTCAACAATATTCGAAAGTAGAAGAAAAAAGATGTACCAGCCATTACCTCCAATCTATTAACGTCGTGAGAGATAAACAGCAATGTTTGAAAAACCATAACAAAAGTATTTTCTTTTTTGTGAGCACTGTAGTAAAGTAAACGTTATTTAATTGTTTTATAAAATGTATCATTAATTTTAAGTAAGATTCAACGTTTTTCATATAAACTTTATAAAAGCTTACACCTGGGTGGGGTAATATGGACTAACTAAACCGTTACGCCGGCAAAAGCGTAAAATATAAAAAATATCAAATAAAAAAGTAAATTAAGTTAAATAAATCAATTTTACAAGTAATAAGTTAAACAAAATAGTTATTCCAACTCTTTTTACAGTGTTATCTCTGTGAAAATGCACCCATGAGAAGTATATTTTGCATTGGTTGAATAATGTAGTTTTTATTTTGTAAAATCCTTTCAAAATTAAAATAATTGAAGCTGTTTTCCCCCTGGCCGTTTTAATTTACCCCACCTATGGGGTAAAATAAACCAGGTTACAGCAGCAAAAAATACATTTCTACAATGAACGAGTAGCTAGGAGTTTTACTGAACATAGTCAGATAATGATTATTCGTTTGTAATGTCTTATTTGTTGTGATATAATTGGTATGGCCACAATATAATTGCTTAAAGTCAAATTGGACTTTTGTGCCCCGCTTTACCCTGTAAAATCAAACCAACTACATCACAACGCATAGATTGAGCAATTAAAATGAAACTTATGATCTAAATATAAATTGCTAAACAAAATAAACAAAACAATATCAACTCTGACTACTAGATATTATAAATCTTGCTTTGGCTAGAATTTCTGTTTAATTCATAATGATTAGGATCATTGTTTATTGACATGCCATTATCACAAATTTTCATCGGCACAATTTTTACAAATATCACACAGCATACAACCTTCGTATTCTATACATAGAATTTTGCTAGAAGAATTCATTTGTCAGAGTTGGAATAATTACTATTAATTTAATTTATGGCTAGCTAAATTTTCAAATTATTGTTTACACTTTACCAATATAAAGGTTCTGGTGGTCCTGTTTACCCCAACTCCATGTTTTAAAGGTTGTATAACAATCATGTAAAACAATTTAATAACGTATACATAAAAACTATATTAAGGTGACGTAAACTAAATACCAGTGCACAAAACAACAAAACTAACAACGAAAAAATACTTTACTCAAAAAATGACAAAGATACCGTTTAAGTTTTGATGGCGAAGTCACCAAATTTAACGTTGTAGCTGGTTATACATTTTTGCCCTCTAATTTAAACCAGTGTCGTTAAAAAATACTATATTATACTTTACTTATGTTTGAGATAATGGTGGTGGATCATTTTACTCGCATATCTCTTTGTAAGTTCCGCACTAGCCAATTCAAATTATTTTTTGTGACGAAATTGGAATATTTCTCCCAACCTTCTCACTACAAAACATACTAGAAATTGACTTTATGCATACTTTGTTAAAGTTATACAATTATTGAATTTTTTGTAGAGGATTCAATATTAATAAATACAATTATGTATAGTAATCCGCAACTATTAAATTTCAGTTTTATTTTTGTATTTCCTATTTAGATATTTGCCAGCTTTCAAACAATCTAAGGATCCATTTGATCGAGATGCCTATGAGTTCATGTACAATACTCAACAATACATATTTGCGTTACACCGACCTATTATGAAAACTGAAACCACCAAGAATCCACAGCCGACTCAAAAGAAAGCTAAAAAAAAGAAAAAAGAGAAAAAGTGTAATTCCATTATTTTCAGTTATGATTACATATAAAATTAATTCATAAATATACACTTATGATTGGTTCTTAGCCTTAGTTTATGATTACTGTCAAAATTTTATTTCATTTTATTCGCCATAATTTCAGCAAACAAAAAGGGGCGCAAAAGCAAGAGTAATAAAAATGGTGAAAAAAGCGAAGATGAAATCGATGATTATGACGATAACACTGATAAAAAAAAACAGAAAATGGCCGAAGAAGAGGAATTAGAAAAAAAGTAGTTAAAATAAACTTAAACATATTATGATAAGGTTTATAAGCAACGGCAATCTTTTGTAGACTTCGTATCATGGCTTCCACTATTTATAAACTATTGGATAAAAACGTAAATGCCAATATTTCTACGGTGCCTCTACCGCCATTGCTTCTTTCGTTGTTCTGTAAAAATGGTCAAATACTAAAAAGCCTCATTGATGCAAAGGCTAATGTTAATGTAAGATGCCTAAGAGATGTAAGTATGTTCTTGGTATCTTTTAAATGGTATTAGTTAAAAATGCTTCAAGCTTTCGTAAACAACTAAATTTGATAAAACTTTTTGTTAATTTTAAATCACATATTTTTATTTTTGGCTTGCACGAAATGCCTTACTAGCTTTAATCGGCCTTTCGGAAGGTAATGAAGTGCATGAAAATTAAATTTTATATTTTGACAAAAAAAACGACTAAAATTTACTGCTTAGAATCAATTGCATTTTTTTCACAACCGCAGCTTCAGTTCTCAAAAACATGTGATAATTAGGTAGTCAAAATTACTGTACAAATATTGAAGCTATTGCAAACTTCATAATTTCATTCAATGTTCTGTAATATTTTTGGTGTGATTTTTCAGGAAGGCGCGATGACAGCTCTTCATATGTTGGCGAGTATGAAACCAGAGGAAATAGTTTTGATTCAATTTTCAATATTGGTTAACTCTGGTGCAGATGTGGACCTCAGAGCTTTTCCACCAAATGAAGCCGAAGATCGAAAAAATTTATTGATGGATCGAGATATCGAAGTCATAAGTGATATCGAATTGGGACAAACTCCTTTACATATGGTCTGCCTGCGAGAAGATACGGATCCGTATGCTGTTAGGGTAAAAAATCATTCGGTAGCCATTTCTCTAAACTGTAGAAGAATAGTTGCAATAATTTTACGTCCATATTTTTTAGCATAATAAGGCAATGATTCACATCCTGATAAGCAAGGAAGCAGATACGAGGATGCTCTATTTAGGCCATTGTCCTCTATCCTTAGCCATATCCAGTGGTCAACTGCCACTAGTACTGGAATTGCTATCCACAGGGGTCGTAGACCCTAATGAGAACTTAGGAGGAGATTTAGGTGTCCCACTTTGTGTTATGATGTTAAAGAAAACAGTGAGCAAGATGGGAGGTCCGGCAGCAGAAATAATGGTAATAAATAAATTAATAAAATAGTAGAAGATTTTAGATTTTTATAGTAGTACAAACGATATTTTGAATAGTACATATTCTAAAGATATGATTCTAAAAAATAAAATTTTTTTCTCTTTGAAAAACAATTATTTCATAAGATATATTAAAAAATAATAATTTAAATATTATTCAAAGTTCTAATCAAATATTTATGATAAAGTAAAGCAATCGGTAAACGTTAAGTTGCCATCGCAAATAGAGTTTCCATTCGCAAATAGAGTTATGGCCTCAGTATATGACGTGAGTCGTTCCCCATGTGGGGACGTTGTATTATTTACTTCACGGTAATTAAACAATGGCCTATAAGTTCGAGATTGTAATTAATATTTTCAACGTTTTACAAACAGCATGTTAATAAAAAAAAATTCTTAGATGAAGTCAATAATCAGCCGAGGTGCTAATCCATTTATTTGTCCACAATTTGCACGTGGAAACTTTGGTAACGTTGTTGATTTTGCGGTTAGAGAACATTATGGATATAAAAATAGAGCAAAAGTTTCACGAGATTTCAAAGGTAAAGCAACCAAGAAAAACTACTTGGAAGAATTTCGCAGTGTCGCACGGCAATACCATCTGAGATATCTATTCAGCAGAATTTTAACTGATCTAATAATATTATTTGAAACGTAAGTAAATTTATGCAACAGTTTAGAAATTCTTTTTATTGCAGGTGTAACATTATTAGTCCTATTACCATTATGGTTGATGCCTTATTAGTTCTATTACCATTGTAGATGAACACGACTTTTTAGTAACATTTCAACATTAAAATGTTCAAATTTAAATTTAAATGTTATTTTGCAAAATGGTATTTTGCACACATTATTATTTTACTCAATTGAGTATTGGTTTTAGTTATAATACTGCATTCGGTGTCTATATCCATTAGCTGATATAAAATTATCATTGATACATATACAAAACCTTAGATATCTATTTAGGATTTTTAATTTGCAATTAAGAATATTGTACGAAAATCAAAATAATTTAGTTTGAAAACATCATATAACACATCACTTAATATGTTCGTAGGAACTTCGTGAGTTTTAATCAATAATAAAGAAAGGATTTGATTAATGTTTGGTGTTTCATAACATTTTATAATGGCCAGTTACAATATATCCTACTACTATTATTATAATAAACTAATAATTATACATCCTACTATTAAATTGATAATTAGTTAGAATATATCCTACGGACTTTTTGAGTGATGTGTTAGATAGTATGCGAAAAAAATCGAAAATGAAAATTTTTATATATCTTCACGTTTCAAATATTCAACCGCGAGTTCAATAATATTTTTTTATATTGTAAAAATAGCAGAGTATTTTATTGACGGACCCTAGACAATATTAGAATACCCCGTGTTCATTATTAGTACGGACTGTCATTTTTTTCAGTGAAAGTGTCATTCGATTTTTGTGAGATAAGCATTAAGTCCGGAATTGATTTTAAATCATGCCTTTATAAAGGTAATCGGCTTAATACTTACAAGTTAACATATATCTTATACTGTCTGTCAAAATTTTAAAGGTGAACGTGCCTTTTGCATACTTCTCTTCCCAAACCCCGGGTTAGGGTTGATAATGGGAGAGTGTTTGTTTTTTCAAAATTATAAAGTCTTTTTTATATATCATTTTATTAAACTTTAAATTTAGTGTGCAAAATCTTCAGGGAGCAGAACAATTCCCGGGCAGGAGCCTGGGAAAAAATTCAAGATATCAAAAGATGAATGTGCAGACAAGCACTGCACTAAAAAATAAATATGATGCGCTCTTGTACAGACATGAATACCGACAGGGAGAGTAAAGATTACAGGAAGGTGACACGCCGCAAGAGGGTCAACCGAAAACACCACCACGAAAGAGGCAAAAATTCTGCCGATAATCATCAAAGATCAAATGAATTTAAAAACAATTAAATACCTACGAGAAACATCTAAAATTAATTTTAAATACCAATACCTCAATAATAATCTACACAAAATCTTTACTGACACCGTTAATAAACATGAGAAAATCAAAGAAATGCTAAGGAATTGCAACTATCAATTTTATACATACTACACGATCAAAGAAGAAATACCAAAGAAAATAACCATAACCGGCCTACATCCATTGATTACAGAGACAGAGGTCCATAAAGATCTTCTGTCGAAAGGGATAAAAGCCAGACAAGTAGTGCAGATAAAGAGGAAAACCTCAGGTGGTGGTCAGCACAAATTGCCTATATACATTGTTCTCCTCGATAAAGACCAGAATATGTCGGAGCTAATGTCGATAGGAAACATTGGTAGATACATCTTTTTCTGGTTAGCTTATAGACCGCAGAACAGAGCGTTGCAGTGCCACAAATGCCTCAATTTTGGCCATAGCTCTTACACCTGCGACTTAAAATACAGGTGTATAAAGTGCCTCAATGTGCACGCGCCAGGCGCGTGCCCGAAACAGCCACATGAGGCACCGATGTGCGTCAATTGCAAGCGCGAACACTCGGCAAATTACTCCAAATGCAGCGCTCTTATTCTTTACAAGGAAAAGAAGGAAAGCGACGCTCTCAGGAGAAGACAAGCGTATTTGTGCAGTAAATAGAGCGTTTAGGGTCTTAAATTTCATTCAATTCGGAGCACAGTAAAAAATTCAGAGGTTATACCCCTTTTTCCTCTCCGTTTACCCGACTATATCGGCCAGCACAAACACACCAGTGCCGCTGACGAGAAGCTTTTCGTCAGCTTTAAATACCACCAGCATTGGC
>NW_020536330.1:0-25907 GCF_003426905.1 Ctenocephalides felis | reverse complement strand
TTATCAAACAATTTTCCTCCCATTAATCATTTTTTATGTTAGCATATTTATTAAGTAAATAGAATTATTAAGTAACAAATCACCGATACAGATTTATGTTTTAACCTTTATCTTATTATTATTTTTGGCGTAAGGCAAAAAATTTTATTCTGGATTTTTATTTGTCTGTGGTTTATTATCATGATTTGTCTGTTGTTTATTATCATGTCAGATGCGTTACTTGATCTGAGGTTTTTCAAATTAGTTGTTTATCTAATTTGATTATAATTAGGTATTTAAGTTTACATTAAATATTTTTGAAAGTAATATTAAAAAACCTTAAAGTTTTAATTTTGAACAATTTTTTAAATTTACCAATTTGATGCAAATTTTGATATTTGTTTATCTTGATTTAAATTGTTTTTACTTGAGTACAAAAAATGTAAGTACTGTTATTAGGGTTTATACAAAAACGACAGTTCAGAAAAACCGGATTTTGAATAATATTATAAAGGATTAAAGATCTTTAAAAACAATTAATTATTCGTTGTTCATGCGTAATTTTTACAAATAAGGGTGTAGTATTATAATATTTTTATAATAGTGAAACGAAGATCGGCTATTGATTTGCAACAATATTTTCATCAACATTCAATATTATTTATTGGTATTTTCTGCTAGAAACCGGTTTTTAAATTCTATTTTTTTTTTTCTGAAAAAAAAACAAACGATTTTTGGAACCGATTTTTAAAAAACCGACAAAACCTAACTGTGATATATGCACATTGAATTTGTTTGAACTCGTTCATTTCTATTAAAACAAGTTATTATACGTAGTTTTTTTTATTGTAAATCGAGATTAAATGTAAAAATAAAAGTGCATGACAAATTGTTAACAATAAATTTGCATTTGTTTTTAGTATTTGTAACTTTAATTCCAAAGTACCTTCATGTCATCTCTTGTCTAATTTCTTTTATTTTACCTACCAAACATTTTTCGATGAATTTTAAAAAAATGCTACATTGCACATTCGTGCGGTGCATCTTGAATTATGAATTAGTTTAATCGATTTTTCTTATCCGATATATGATTAGAGAGCATTTTGCTTCAGCGGCCTAATTTGACTACTGAGACAGCATTTTTTTTTAATATTGATCCTGTTGACTGTAATTTTTGAATAAATAAATAGGCAATTTATCATGTTTATGTTTTATTTTTCAATGTAAAAATGCATTGTTAGATGTTGATAAAAGATATTGAGCTTGCATTTGAAAAAAAATCCTAGTTTCTAAATGATTCTCTTGCTCTACTGGTTTACAATTTTCCCAATTATTCGTTACAAACTTCATTGTGTTATATTAAGATAGTGTAATAAAAGATTTTAGCCTTACTGGGCAATAAAGATTTGTCATTCAACGTCGAGCGGTCGGCGAGTACACATCTAGTTGCGTAAAATACCTGATATAAATAATAGATCAACAACAAAGTGTGGTGAGTCACAGGCAACTCGGGCCTGATGACGTTCCGTTATCGGTTTATAGAAATAATACAGTGAGCACAGAGGTCGAGACAGGTATAAAAATTAGTAATGCAGTTCATTTAATTAATAATAGTGATTGTATGGAATATGAAAGTGACGATGGAAGTGATTATAGTGATAGTAGTTTAATGAGTGAAAATAATGATGGTAAAAAAGTTAATTTGAATACTGTAAATAGTGTTAAAAATACTGATATAAGATGTGGTAATAAAAGTGTCAAGATTAGTACTAACAAATTAGATACAAGAAAAGAATACAAAAAAATGGATAAGGTAAATAGATCAAAAATGAGTCCGAAGAAAAGTAACATTAATGAAGGAGTAATTAAAAAAATGGTACTGGGAATAAAAGGATGATCAGGCAAAGGAAACAAAAAATATCAATGAAAATAATTTAAGAAATAATAATAAGGAACCTCAGCGGAATTGGAATGATATGGTAATAGAAGAAGAATTAAGTAGTAGTTCTAATAATATAGAAGTTTCAAAAGAAACTAATAAGAAGAAAAATGATATGGAAATTGAAGAAGAAAATAGTAGTAATCCGGATGTTATAGAAGCGGAAAAAGGAAATGGAAGGAATGACAACCACATGGTTGTTGAGGAAAATTCTAACAAGAGTCAGAGTGAATTAAAATTAAATATTGAGAAAAATTACTATAGTGCATTAGATGAAGGCCCATATGTAGTTTATGCTGAATCAATGAATCAAAATTTGGGTAATTATCATAATGTGGCACTGGGTAGAATAATATATAAAATTTCCCCAGTAATAAGTAGAAATATTGACAATTTTACAAAAATAGGCAAAAATAAAATTAAAATAGTTTTCAAAAATTATGAATATGCGAATAAAATAATTAGGGAAGACCTTTTGAACAAGAATAATATAAAAGTATATATCCCTAGACATAAATTATATAGGGCGGGGATAATTTTCAATGTGGATGAAGAAATGGATGAGTCAGAAATTAAGGAAGTAATAAAATCAGATATAGAAATAATTGATGTAGTTTGTATTAAAAAAAGAAACAAAGATACAAATAGTTTGAAATCTCAAATGGTTAAAATTTTATTCAAAGGAAATTACTTGCCTGAAAAAGTATCAATATATTCAGTAAAACTTCAAGTGAGTCCATTTGTACAGAAAGTCATACAGTGCCACAATTGTTGGCGTTATGGTCATATTCGCCTGCAATGTAAGGCCAAAAAAAGATGCCGAAAATGCTCTAGAGAGCACAATGCTGAATTGTGTCACATAGAAAAAGATTTTGAATGCGCTGGATGTCACAAAAATCACGAAGCAAATGATAAAAATTGTGAAGTTTACCAATTTAATAAAAATGTAAAAGAGCTAATGGCTTTTCAAAATATTTCGTACTCGGAGGCCAAATTTATTCTTCGGAAACAAAATTATGCAGAAGTAACAAAAATAAATCACTTCAATCCAGACTTCAAAAAGACATTTCCTAGAATTAACGAAGCAGTTAATTATGGAACAAACATGATAAATAAAAATAGGTATGAAGCACTGAGTAACCTTCAAGAACAAGAAATAAATATTGATCAAAGTAGGTTAATGCTGATGAATAAACCTAGAAGAATTATGGAAAGAAGACAAACTGAAAATGGCAGATATATACAAATGAATAACAGGAATTTAAAACAAACAAGTGGAGAGAGAAATTCACAAAGGCGCGAATATTGCGGCAAAAATATAGAAATAGAAGAAATTAGGAAAATACAAATAATCCATGAGGAGCTAGTTAAAAAACTGAGAGAAAAAATAAGGAACAAAGAGTGTGATGATCTAGAGGAAGTTGTGGTAAAATTTAAAAAGGATATGGATATAATTTACGAGAAGTATAATAGTGTGGAAGTTAGAAATATTAGTGAACAACAAAATAAAGTTGGTTTTGATAATAATAACATAAGTTGAAATTATTAGAAGTAAAAGAAAATTGATAAACGTTTAAACAGTTAAATTCAAATTAAAACCAAATCTATGAATTTCATTATGCATTTATTACAGTGGAACATTAGATCGTTTAATTCTAACAAAGAAAGTTTGGAAATCTTTTTATATCAAAATAAAACTGATGTTATATTCTTATCAGAATCCTGGTTCAAATGGAACCGACGGTACTATTTAAAAAATTACAATATAATCAGAACTGACAGATATGACGGGAAAGGTGGAGCGGCTATAATTATTAACGAAAGAATTAACTATAAGATTGTAAATATAGATATTGGAGAAATAGATATAAACAAAGTCCAATTATGTGCAATATCAATAATATTAGGAGATAAAAAAATATATTTGGTATCAATATATATATCGCCAGGTACACACGTTACGAAACAACAATGGAATTATTTATTTGAGAATATTCCTAGACCGTTCATTATAGCTGGAGATGTAAATGCGCATCACCATTCCTGGGGATGTAACTATAATGATAATTACGGAATGAATTTAATGGAATCAATTGAAGAGTGTAATTTATTTGTATTAAATAATGGTTCCCCAACACTTGTGTTTAAAAACACTAAAACTGTAGTTGATGTTACAGTGTGCTCTTCTGAAATATTTCATTTAATAACATGGAAAGTAATAGAGGAAAATTTAGGCTCTGATCATTATCCTATTTATTTTTATTTGGATATAGTGAAAAGTAACAGGATATTGATTCCCAATAGAAAATGGAATTGTGGTAAAGCTGATTGGCAAAAATATAAAATAATGATTGAACATGAAATATTATCATTGGGCAATCATTTAGATAGTAACATTTATGAAAAATTCACAAATATTATAAATCAAACTGCGGAAAAATGTATACCAATAAATAAAATGTTAACAATATCTCAAGTGAGGAAACCAGTGTGGTGGGATGAAGAATGTTTTAAACTGGTAGAAGAACGAAGAAAAGCAGAAAAGAACTTTAGAAGAAATTCGAGTTTAGAAAATTTTCTTCAGTGTAATAAAATTAAAGCTAAAGTTCGGAAAGAACTAAAAATAAAGAAAAGAGAAAGTTGGTGTAAATTTGTCAACAATCTAAATCCTAATACCCCATCTAAAATTATTTTTAAAATGGTTAAATCGATGAACAATTATATTTCACAGAATGAGAAGAATTCAGAATTGATTAATGATAAAGTAGTGGAAGAAGTAGTTGATAATATTGCGCCCTTTGGAGTGGGTGATGATATTTGTAAATATCTTAAAGGAAATAGAGTAACAGGTTCGGTAGAAAAGTCATTAATTAGACCATTTTCATTATGGGAATTAGAAAAATCTTGGAGTAAAATCAAAGATACTGCTCCAGGATTAGACAACATTCATTATTCTATGTTAAAAAACCTTCCACAGTCCGGAAAAGTAATTCTACTCAAAATTATTAATAAGTATTGGCTGTCACCGAATGAAATTCCTGATTGGAATAAATTTAGAGTTATTTTAATTAAAAAGAAGAGCAATAATTCTGATGATAGCAATGCATATAGACCAATTACTTTGGCGTCATGTATTGCTAAAATAAAAGATAGGATGATAAAAAGAAGAGTCGAGTGGTGGATTGAAAACAATCAGTTACTGCCCAAAAGCCAATTTGGCTTTAGAAAAGGTTTAAGCACACAAGATAGTCTAAGTATATTTTCCACAGACATACATCTAGCCTTTTCAAGAAACACTTATGTCGTTGCACTGTTTTGCGATATAAAGGGTGCATACGATAATGTGGTGCCGGGAAAATTAGCAGAAAGTCTTGTACATGCTGGCTTACCAGAAAAATTGATCAAAGCTATGGTATATACTACCTTTAATAGAGAAATAGAAGTTAAAATAAATGAAAATGCAAGGATTGGAAGAGTTCTTCGACAGGGTCTACTTCAAGGAGCTATCCTTAGCCCTTTATTATATGCTCTATATGTACGGGATATAGAAGGTATATGGTTGGAAGGTACGAAAATTCTACAATATGCAGATGATTTATTGATCTATATTGAAAAAGATAATTTGAAAGAGGCCATCGATATGATGTCTATGAATATGGAATTGCTGCATATTTGGTTGAATGAGAAAGGTCTGGAACTATCAGATGATAAAAGCTCCATAGGAATATTTACGAGGCATTCTAACAAAAAGTTCCCAGCTTGTATTTCAAGTCCATTTAATACAATTAAAATTCATTGCAACAATAAATTCCTAGGTATATATTTTGATCAAAAAATGACTTTTAAATATCATATGAATTATATTAAAAAAAGAATTGAAAAAAAGACCAGTTTAATGAGACTGATAAACAGTACTTGGTGGGGTTCACACCCTATCACATCTATTAATTTATATAAAACCATAATTAGATCAATACTGGAATATGGTAGCATAATTTTTGGACATTCAAATATTGTAAATGAGCTTGAAAAAATTCAATACAAATGTTTAAGATTTTGCGCAGGTATGATGAGATCGACACCAACAAATGTACTGTTATTAGAAACTGGTATTATGCCACTAAAAGTCAGATATGAATGGTTGAGTGACAAATATATGTTGAAAAAAATTAATTTCAATTCATCTGAAATATATGACAAAATTAATGATTTAAATAATGAATGCGAACGTAATATTTATTGGCTGAATAAAAAAATACCTATTATTATTCAGAGTTTTAGAGAAGTAATTAAATATCAAGAAAGTATGTATTCATTCAGCATTCATCCTTATTATAATAAAATATATTTTGACAGTTGTATATTTGATAATATTATAAATATCGATTTATTAAAATCTGTTAATAATAATCCAGATGCAGAAGTTATATTTACGGATGGATCGAAGGATATGGACAATGTAGGTTTTGCTATATATAAAGAAACCGATCAAACAAGTGAATGTTACAAGTTACCAGGGTGTGTTTCTGTCTATACAGCGGAGTTATTTGCAATTAAGGAGGCCATAAGAAAAGCTAAAGAACAGAATTATAATAAAACAATTATAATTACGGACAGCATGAGCTGTATCAATAAATTACAAGTGTTTTTTAGAGACCTAAATTTAGAAGAAAAAATTTATTTTGATATCTTGCAAGATTTGGAGAAAATTAAAGAAAATGGAAAGGATATAAGAATAGGATGGGTAAAAGGTCACTCCGGAATTTCAGGAAACGAAAAAGCTGATGAATTAGCCAAATACGCTTGCGTAAAGGGAATGGAATATAACCAAGTATTAAATAAAGATATAATAAAAGTTATGAAAAATAAAGCAGTTAATAAATGGAAAACGGATTGGCAAATAACATCAAGATATAAAGGAAAATATTATAAAGGGGTTAACGACTTTGTTAAAAAGGTACCTTGGTTTTATCAATTCAAAAATGAAGATAGATACTTTATAAGTACGATGAACAGAATAAGGTGTAACCATGGACATTTCCCAGAACACCTGTTCAAAATAAAGATGAGAGAGTCAGCTATTTGTGACTGTGGGAAGGATGTGGGATCTTTGGAACATATAATTTTAATTTGCAGCAGATATCAAGAAAATAGGGATTATTTATTATATGAATTATATAGAATTAAAAATTTAGTTAAACCATTTAATTTATTTAGTTTACTGTCAAATATTGATTATTATAAAATTATGTATAATTTTTTAGTTAAATGTAAAATTAGAATATAAATGTAGGAAACTTTGTATATGGCTAGTTTGTAAATAAGAGGCCAAATAAAAAAAAAAAAAAAAAAAAAAAAGAAAAAAAAATAAAGATTTGTAACTTTATTTAGCTTTATATTTCTTTAGGATGTATGCAGTCCAAGCAACAAGAGAGAATGTATTGTTATGAAACGTTTTGTTTCAATTAGGCATTAAATGGGACTACTTTTTTACTAGGAACTAAATTTTCTTATCTCACAAATTTAATTCTTAGGCGCGTAAATATCTCAATTATATTTCTTAGACGCGTAAACATCTCAATTATATTTTCTATCTGAATGTAGATATTATTAGATCCAATAAAATGGTCGATATATAATTATAGTATTCAAATTAATTGATACGTACATGAAATGGTGCAATTCACAATAGTATAACAATACTGGTTCACTTTCGGAACTATCTGGAATATATTATATACTTGAACTTTAAAGACTGGAAACTTGAACTATTCAAATACAGTAACAGATTTTCACGAAATTCAGTGGAAAATCAATAGCTAAAACATGAAGATTCAAGTCGGTTATTGCTCCTAAGAGATCAGGTCAAGAATTCTGGAATTGTGCCAAAACCGTCTTGGCAAAAAGAGAACTCTCTTGATGAGCAAATTGTATCACGATTTGTAAATAATATTAATAAAATACTTCATTTGGAACTCCAACAAAAAAAAAGTGCAAGTGCAAATAGTGCAAACTATATAGTGCAAGAAAAACCAAGTTGGTTTCACATTGCAGAAAGTGTGTTTTCTAATATTATAGAATTTTTCTGTAATATAAACCTATATATATATATATATATATATATATATATATATATTGATTTTATTAATTATACTGTCCAAACAAAATGAACTACATTATAACACATAACGCGTACCAAACAAGCAAATATCAATCTATGTTCAATCTATGTTAAATCAATGTGTTTTTTTACTATTTTTCTAATATTTGTCATTTGTTCCTTTTTACCACATAGGCTGTAGGTAAAAAGGGACAGGTAGAGAGCCAACATATCCAATGTTTGAATTTTAAATTTGAATGAATTGTACGAAATAATAGCTATTTTTTTCAATCAATGTAAAATATAAATTTGAATTTTGTATTTTGTCAGAAATATTTAGCACTAGAGGTCAATTAACTATAATTTAATATTTATATCTTTTTCAAAATTGCCTTTTTTAGCTTTTTTATGTACTATTTTCGTATTGTTTACACCTTTGCTAGGGTAAAGTTTCAATTGGTCATTTTTACTCCACACATATGTAAGCTTGAACCTAACTTAAAAATATTAACACATCTTTTAAATCAATTAAATAACGTATGCTTCAATATTATATTAAGGTGTCGTAATAAACTAAACAACAGTGCCCACAACGAAAAAAAACTAACAACGCAAGAAAATACTTTTGTTTTGTATTTTTAATCTTTGCCGTCTATCTTCTGATAGCGACGTCAAACGAATCAAGGTGATGGCTGGTAATATATTTTTTTTTACCTAAACTTTCAAATATTTTTAATAAAATTTTAACTTCACTTGTTTTTGAGATAGTGGACTTTTTTACCCTCAGCCCTTTAAGCCTTGTTTAACCCTATAATATATATATATATATATATATATATATATATATGTATATATATATATACATATATTTACATATAAAAAATAATAAAAGAATAAATTAGGAAAAACGAATATTTGGTTTTCTTTTTGTGACAGCAAAATACAGAGAATTGAAAACTGATGCGGAGGACGCGGATGCATGGAATAGATCCCAGAGAATCAAAATTTGAAAGTAAAAGTGAAATGTGTGGGCAACATATTGTTTTCGCGGCCTTATTATTAATAATAATATGTAATGAAGACCTATAACGCCACCGTGTATGGCTTACTTTACACGACTGGAGAAAACAACTCGATTTACAGGAAAGCTCGCTCCATTGTTCGTTTTCAATTACGTGCGTCACTTCTAAGCTCAATCTAGTAAAACGATTGTGCTTGTGTACGACTTTTTAGTCGCTTTATTTAAAATGCTTTTCAAGACCTGAGAAGAATCTTTTGCAGAATGCTTTGTACAAAGTTGCACTAAAATGAAGATAATAATGAATTGAGTTTCTATTCAAGTAAATAAGATGCGCATATTTCGAATTGACCTAACTGTATTTTAACTTTTTTAACTTTTCGAAGGAGAATTTTGTTTTCGCCAAAAAATCCGATTTTTTATTTTCTCGTAGAGTAAGTTATAGTAATCGCAAAAAAATCGAAAATGAAATTTTGTATATATTTTATATATTTACGTTTCAGAAGTTTCTGAACATTTTGGAATACCTTATAAAAATTGTTGTATGTGTTTGTGTGCAGATACAAATTTTTGTCGACTATTTCGGAAACATGGTTCAACCGATTTAAATAATTGAAAAAACATTCGATTCCTGCTGATAAGGAGACGTGCTGATTAGTTTTTGGCAAGAGCCCCGCTTTGAAGATACGGGGCAAAAAGAGCCATAAATGGTAATTTATTTTGAGAGAACGGAGCGTTCGATTTTAATAAGCCAAAAAATCATTTTACTTGTATTGACAAAATGAACAACTGATTAAATTTTTGGGAAGGCAGGTCTACCAATCTCGGAGATCAGCTAAAATAAGTAAAAAAAATGTTATTTTGGCGTCACAAATTATCATTAGACATATGCACATCAATTTATCTTGAAATTAACTTTATTTTCTATGGATTCCATACCAATGTTTATTCGTCAAACTGCAACGTGGCGCTTACGCGCTTCGATATTTCTTGTCTGAAAAAGACACAGCACGATTGCTTTGAAAAGAGTTCAAATTTTTCCAAAAATACCAAAATATGAAAAAAAATTCAACTGTTTCGAAAAAATATTATTTTTTATATTATAAAATTATCTAAAATCTCATTTTTTCCATTTTTTTCCATAAAAGATAATTTTAAGAATTTTAATTTTTGTTACGGGAAGTTCCACCAATTTTCCTTATGGCACGATGCCATGCACCACTAGTTAGTTTCTTGTTTTTTCGACGTTACAAGTTGTTCTGACTGGAATGAGACCGAATTTGGAAGAAGTATGTGTGGTCGTGTGCAAAATTTCTCATACTACTACTTATACTTATCTGAAACATATCAGATTGCATTTTTTGAAGCAATATTTTTTGGTTTTATTGTAGGTTTACGAATAGTGTTGATTTCTAAAAGTTCATCAAAATTTGGAAAAATGCGCTGTATCACAATTTCCAAATACTATCCGTCATTATTTTAAATGTTGCTGTCTAATTAAATTGACTATTAACACATACCGGGATGTTTTTACAACTTGCTTGAAGGCAAAATGCTACTTACACTTAGTCAAGTAAATTTATTGTTATAAGGATAGCTTTATATGCAAACTGCCGGTTTATTTTACATTTACGGTGACTATAGTTATGTACGTTTCTCATATACCTATAATAGTATCCACTATCTCGACCGAGCGCACCCTTCAATTTGCGAATGGGCAAGTGACTGTTTGCGATATCGAAGGTCTCTTTAAAGGTGCGTCCACACCTAACGAACGAACACGAACGAACATGTCGAACAAGAAAATACAAAGAAGAACGAACAGGAACACAAACGAACGCAAAAAATTCCAAACGAACTTGAACAAGCGCTTAAAAGCAGTGAGCGCTTGAATTTTCGTTGTTCGCAGATGTTCCGTGAAACGTCAGTTTTATTATTGATATGGATGTAAGCTTTAATCATACGGCATTTTCACTGGTTTTTGTGTGATTTTTGTTCGTGTATATTTTGTAAATATACTGTAAATAAATTATTCAATTAATTTCACTCAGTTTTTGTATTTAATATTTATATTTTGAGTCGTTTTCTTTTCTCAGCATTCATATTTGGAGCAAGCTGAACATTCCAGGCTTGAGCTAACTATACTCAATTTTCATACTCTCATCCTCAACATATATGTTGAATGTCTATGTATGATAACAAGTTTGATATTTACTTGTAAAGACTGCAATCATACTCTTCTTTTATCTATGACTGCAATTTCTTCTTTACTGCAGCTTCTGACATCCCAAACGTTTTGCCTACACTTTCCCAAGCATCGTTTTTTTTTCTAATAATTTTATAAAAAGGGTCTTTAGTCTCCCATATTATAGGAAACTTTTCTATTTCATTTATGAATGATGAAATTACGTCATTTGACCATTCCATAATTTATTCAAAATTTTCAAACTGTACACAATAATTAAAAGTAAATATTATTAAAATTTTCAAACATTAAAATTAATAACATTATTATTAAATTTAAAAAAATTATTATTAAATTATTAAAATTATTAAAACAAAAATGTTCGTTTGCGTTCGTTGAGACGTCCACACTGCACATACGAGTTCAAACATGAACGAACAATTCCCTTTGATGTACCGACAAGTTGCGGAACATTGCTCGCCATGTTTGTTTATGTTCGTTCGTGATCGTCGTGGCGTCCACACTATGCTGTTGCCGTTCGTTCTGGTACGTTTTTTTATGTTCGTTCGTGTTCGTTCGTTAGGTGTGGACGCACCTTAAGAATAGCAAAGGTAAATACTTGAATAAATATTTTTATCAGAAATGGTATTTTCTATTCCAGATTTTCTTAGAACCGACATGTTGTGATACAAGAAATTCTAATACAGGATATATAACAATCCTATTGGTCCTATGAATTACACATATACATTTGCATATACATACTCACAAGCACGTTGTATGTATGATAAATCTATATATATATATATATATATATATATATATATATATATATAATATAAAGTGTCCCAAACCTTGACGTCAAGCCGAAATGGGGTGATAGAATTGATCTTAACTGTACTAAAAAAATAGAAAATAAATTATCTCACGTTGTTCGAACATTATGACTCTCGAGGGTATGCCCAGCTAATAAATATATTTATTAATAAGATGTAGGGCAATACATGACGCAGATGGAAAACAATTATAACATTTGTTATAATAAAAAAATGGTATTTTTATATGTGACTTTTATTCCAATAAACCTAAACTAAACTAGATCCAGATTATTCATTATTTTCATTTTATCTCAATGGTGTTCGGTGTTCTGCTTCGTTTAGTCATAGAAAATATGCCAACCATCCATCTCTCATCTTTTTAAAGTAAAATTAGAAATTTATCAAGAGCTTATGTGGAACAAAAGGATTTGCATGCGTTAGCAATTATGAGACCATTTTTCGGTTTTTAATTTGTTACTCGAAATTTTTCAATAATAAAATTATCAAGTATTTTACTATTTTACAATTCTGATGAAAGCAACCCCAACTTTGATGAAACTTGCCAACAAACTTTAGTATGTTTTTTTTAAAGAACGGCTTCTCAAAATCGATGGATTTAAAAAAAATTAAATTTATGGTTCAACAAAAAATTCTAATTCTTGAAAAAATGGGACAAAGATGGTTATTTTATTCAGGGTTACGATTCCAAACCCTGTATCATTGTGTAATTTTGTTTATGAAATTTAAGCCTTCTATATTTTAATTTTTTCTAAAATATAATAGGTTTCGGAGTTTATATTGAATTCACTTTTACGTAAAATATGTTACTTTTCATGTGAAATAAGTTGGATTTTCAATTTTCTATTAATTAAATTTGGGCGATGTATTTCCTGAGGATCTTTATTTTTTCTTTTTTTTTTTTGCTTTGTTCACTGTTACGTTTATAAATAATATAATAAGTTAAAGGTTGCGATATATGTTATATATCATTTAGGGCTCGACCGTAGGTAAGCGGTTAAGAGCGACGGGACTTGAATCAGAGGTCTCGGGTTCGATACCCACTTCGAGCAGCCTGTTGTCAGGCAGCAGTGACAAAGATTTTCACTTGGAAATATAGATAGCAATATGTTTCCAAGTGAAAATAGCCCTTGCCTGGCATTGCTGCACCAATAAAAAAGTCAGCCCTATTGGATTAATTCTAATAACAAATATCATCAAATATGGATGGATTAACCATTGGGTTACCATCTAAAAAATACGAAGTGAGAAGTTTCAGCCCAACAGCTCATAAGATGTAAGGTTCTGATTGCTGTTAAAATATTCAAATATATATATATATATATAATTTGATTTTCATAGAGAGTAAAATAACATACCGGTCGGTAAGCAACGCGTGCTTACAAGATTGTAACAAATGTGCAAGGAGTACAGAGGTCAGTTCTTGAAAATGTTATTTTTAAATACCTATTCCGGGAGTTTCAGTACTCTCTGAAGTTATAAATTAAATAACTGTCATAGAATATTCGATATATTCTTTGATGCATTCTCTAAAAGATTTAAATTTCTTATTTGTTTATTATATACATTCATTGATAGACTTCTACAGTGAAAAACATATTGATTGTGGTTATCATTGATTTTTAATGACTCTTTTCACTTCTTTAAAGTTTCGACCTCTCTTAAACTATGGATTTGGCATTAATCGTATATATTGAGAAAGAATAACAGATACACTGCGCTCCTATTAAGATAATGTTTTTATTAATATATTCTATCATCGGTGAATATCTTCGAAATATTTCTCTTGACATTATTCCGATATATAATGTATATCTCTATTTCAATGATGCTTCTGCATGAAATTCAAATCGATCAAGTGCTTTGTTTTGACGGCCTTCGTATGACTTATGTTCTATTGATATTTGGAGCACGTACTTACAGGAAGAACGCCTCGATTACTGACGGCATGTATAACGTATCCGTCAACAAACCAGTGTCGTATCAAAGACAGAATTATAATTCAATTGTGAGAACAATATTTTTTTATTATTTTTCTAAAATAAATCTTTTAGTTGTCGTCATTCCTTTCCTTTGTAACACTAGATTACCGAATGTTGGTTTTATGATGCCTCTAATCAGTCTCCTCGGAGGTGTGGTTTCGTATCCCACCGCTGCCACCAAATGAAGAGATATTAATTATTGGATCTTTTCTGATATGTAAAGCAATATATGCAACACTTTTATAGGTTTAAATATTTTATTTTAAATTATTAGTTACATGGTTGAGTGTGGTATTATTGATATGTATTTGTTCGATAACTGATTCGATTTATACAAGTTTTATGTTAATATTGATTTGGTACTAAACTTACAAACTTAAAATTACGAATTTATTTCAATATGGAATCTGTTAACACAAGATATTGCTTAATACATAATAATTTCAACAACCTATTTTGCTTGATTGAGTCAATTCTACTCAATCGTCAAAAAATGCAGGTTTTTTAAAGTAATAAAAACTTATTACAACTAAACTTTATTTCAAACACTTTTTGCGTACATGCTTAGTTTTTAAAATACAGTTTCAGCGTATTTTTATTACATTTACTTCCGCAAAAGAAGTTCCGTTTTTGACATTTGTACTTGAGTCCCACTTTTATATATGACCCAAGAAATTGATTGTTGCCGAATCTAAAATTTTGTAAAAAATGTGAACGGGTCATTGATTCATTATATCGACTTCATACTTGCACTACTTTTCCGGTGATATAAGTCAAAATGAAAGATTTCAACAGGATAGTTTGTAACAAATAATTTTACAGTATTATTGTACCAACAAATTATAATATGATAACTTTTCCACCAGAACATTTGTTTTTAGATATGGCTACTGTCAAAGTCAAAGTTTGCAAAAAGTAGAATTATTTCAAAAATTTTAAATATTCCGAAAATAAAAAAATCAAAATGTTCAAAATCGATTCTTCTTCAAATATTTCAAAATTCTCAAAAAATCAAATATTTTAAAACTTTTAAAAGTTTTAAATCAAGGGACGAGAAGTTTGAGCAATTTTTTTCTTAAGGCTCGATGCATGCAGCACTAGTTTGTATTACAATCATCTTGTTAAAAACTGTTAAATTAATTTTTGTTATTATTGTTAGTTATTTGAGCCCGTCATTGTGGAGTAGTGGTGAAGAATGTAAGCTAGCAATTCCCGAGTTCGATCCCAACTTTAGCCAGCTCGGTATCTAGCAGTGTGATACCAGATTTTTGTTTATCTGAAACAAAATTTCAAGTGAAAATATCCTCTCGGGGTCATTGCTGCAACTTATTCACATAAGAGATTCGTTAACCGCTCGGAGAAACTCTAGACCTTAGGATAATTACATAGTTTTGGGTATTTTTACTGTTGAAAAAATAAAAAAGGTTAATTATTTAATAAATTATTGAACGCGAATATAATGAAAGAAGTACATAAATGATTATAATTTTTAATTCCGCATCTGATATAATAATTACATTCCATTGAGCAACATGATACAATAACAGAACACACAAAATCTCTTTCATGTCTTTGGAAGCGTTTTTGCTTAATTTAAATAAAGAGTATTCAGTCAGTCAATCTTTATTTACATCGGAAGCGAATAAGCGAATGTACGAAACTTGTGAGCGCTAAAACAATACATAGATTCCACAACTGGATATTATTCTCTCGGTTTTTATAAGAATGAGATCAATCTTCAAGAGTGATAGAAATATTGCATATTTGACGTTTTGATAACACGCTTGTTATAAAATGTATGTAAAGATGGCGAAAGGATCAAACATTATCGTTCTGGTTGTCAAGATCTTTGTATCTTAGTAATTGACAGTTTATGATAATTGTGCCCACATAATAAGATTAACATGCAATATAATCTCACTAATTATTTCTAATTAGTAGTAATTTATCCATTATCAGAACTACATTTCTATCGCTTTGCTATCTTGTTATGATTATGTATTTTCTTAGAATTTATCTATTCACATTGCAGCATAATTGCAGTCTTTTATCTCATAAATGTTGTTGCTATAAATCATCAATAGCGATGTTATTATATAATGACATAATAAATGTGCAATAAATTACCTCGGATTTGCATACTCGTTGCTACCGTTTTCTCTGCACTTCGACAGCGATAGTTAAGAACGCGATCGTTATTGATAAATTTTCCCAGCGTCTGCACTTTGCGCAAAATTGATATTTATTGCAGTTGGTAATTGCAAGATATTTTGCTAGAGTATGAAATTTAATAAAAAAAATAGCAATAAAGGATCATAAATAGATTTTTTTATCATTTTCACAGTGGTATTCCAACTAGGGGATTGTTGTAACATTTTTTTTAAATTAATATATCTTGAGTTCCACTAATTAGACTTCTATAAAATGAAGATGGTTTGGTGCTGTAACTATTCCTCTTCTGCATTAAATAAAAATAATTCCATAACTCATTATTTCGCAATTAATCATTTTCAGGAAAAAGTTTGGTGTAACAACTTACCCCAAGTTTCGTGCTAGTTGAAAAATATATCGGAGCAAAAAACGACAATATTATCTCTGATAATTTATTTTTGCTCATTTTTAAGAAAATTAACATGTAGTAATTCTTCTCATAAATCCACGTAAACTTCAATTAATACAAATAAAATATATTATGTGTTATGTCTCCTGTAACAGAAATTCTTATCATAAATCAACGTAAACTACAATTAATACAAATAAAATATATAGTGTCTAATAAGAAATAAAAATAACACAATTTACTTGCTCTAGTTTTGGTTCAATTAACGCCAGGAGTTATTTTTTACATTAATCAAAATAACTATTTAAACAATCAAGCAATCACAAAAATTGTTACACATTATTAAATATTGATAAATTTATAATGAAATAAGATAGGGTATAGCAAGCTTTAAAGGTCCGCGAGTAAAAAGGACCCAATATATAAAAAAACAAGTAAATTTAAGAATTTTTAACAACAATATTTGAAAGTAGAGGGAAAAAGATGTATAACCAGCTATCACCTTGATTCTTGCGACGTTGCTATCAACGGCAATGTTTGATAATTCAAAACAAAAGTATTTTTTTTTGTTGTTAGTTTTTTGGTTGTGAGCACTGTTCTTTAATTTACGAGACTTTAATATAGTTTTTAAGTATATATTATTTAATTGGTTTATAAGATTTATTGTAAATTTTAAGTTAGATTCCATAATTTTTTATATATATATATATATATATATATATATATATATAGTCTATATAAAAGCTTACACATGGATGGGTTAAAAAGGATCAACTGAATCTGTACCCTGACATAGGTGTAAACAATAAAAAATAGTAAGTAATGAAGTAAATTGAGTTACAAAAGCAATTTTTCATAAGATAAGAATATTTCAGTCGAAATACCAGATCAAGGTTATATACAGTGTTATACCGTAAAAAAATATACCCATGAAATTTATATTTTGTATTGGCTGAATAATGTAGCTATTATTTCGTAAAATCTCGTTAAAATTAAAAGTAAGATATTAGACGTGTTTACCCACTGTCCGTTCCATTTTGCCCCGCCTATGGGGCAAAAAAGATCAAGTGACAAATTTTTGAAAACTAGCAAAAAAAAAACACATTTCTATAATGATGAAATAATATCTGATAGTTATACTAAACATAGTCAGATAATTGTTCGTTTGATATGTGTTATTTGTTGTGATATAATTGGTTTGGTTTTCACAATATAATTGCTGAAAGTCAAATTGTTTCTTTGAGCTTCGCCCTACCCAATATACTAGATTATGAAAAGTTTAATTTTTACAAATTCTTTAACGGATTATTTTCTTTGTTTTTTTTTACTGTGTACTAACGTGTATTTCTCCAATAGGCATTAGGTAAATTTTATGACTAATATTACAAAATAAGTAGGTGTGCAAATAAATAACGGAAATATTCATTATTGCTCAGGGTGATGCTATTTTCATGTGCAATTCCAGTTGTTCATTAACTTCGTCCAATATTTGTTTATGAAACAGGTAGTTGATTACATATATCAATCAATTTGTTTTAATGCACAATGTGGCAAAAGCACAGGTGCTTTCTTTGCCTCACCTGTCAATTCTCGGTGCGTTTTCGTGATGAGCTCCGGTGTGCGGAACGTTCGCACTGTTTGCGCTTTCCAAACAGTTTTCTGTCCGATATGCGATTGATCCGAATTGATGCGGTTGACTGGGCGGATAATCCCCTCGGTAATGCGGCAACACATCCTTCCCGATCTGATCGCGTCTGTCACAGATCGACTGTCGCTGCGCCGTATCATTGCTTCCTCAATATAGATGTGCTGGAACTAGTGTTAGAACGAAATATCGAGTACTGAGTAAATATCGATACTTTGCGGTCGATAGTGAGTATTTTTGCTATCGATTTTTTAGCTCGATCTATTAGCCAATATCGATTCGTTTTGTCGATAGTACTCAAAGAGAATCGACAGCGTAATCTATGAACAACACTCATTGCCAAATGCAAAGCAATAGTCTCACCAGGTGGTCATAATAGTTCAAAGAAGTGTCAAAAAATGATCCCGAAGGGTCATTAGTCTCAGAATTTATTGCTCAAAAACCCAAAATGAATATGACCACACTAATAAATAATAATTTTTATTTCCTTTTTACTCTTATGTAAAATGAAACGGTTTTTTAAAGTACCAAAATGTTTTACAAAAACATTCAACAATCGAAGTATGATTATTTCAAATAATTATACTCATCCATTTCAATATATTAGTATTTCGCGTAGAAAAGAATCGAAATACGAGGTGTGTTCAAAAAGTACCCGGAATTACTAATAATTGAATTTCGCGGGTCTGGAGTGTCTGATTGTCAAAATTTTTTTTTTATTGTGTTGGTATACATGCCCCTAAAGTATGATGAAATTTTCAGCTATATTCACTGTTTACTTTGTCTGTGGTAGTCGCTAAGGTTCGACGTGTTTTTCTGAGCTCGGCGATTTTTACAATGGAAGAATTGAAAAGTCAAAGAATTTGTATTAAATTTGGGTAAAAAATGAAATAAAGTGTTGCAAAGTGCAAAAATTCACCAGATATGGCTCCGTGTGACTTTTTCCTATTCCCAAAGTTGAAGAGACCCATGAAAGGACGGCGGTTTTCCTCGATTGAAGAAAATCGCTGAGAGTGCTCAAGGACATATCAAAAAGTGAATATCAAGGGTGCTTCGAAAATTGGAAAAAACGCTGGCATAAGTGTATTATATCTGGGGGGGACTACTTTGAAGGGGACCACATTAATGTAGACGAATAAATAAATATTTTTTTGAAAAAACGAAAATTCCGGGTACTTTTTGAACAGACCTCGTATAATTATTTCAAATAATAATACTCATCCATTTCAGTATATTAGTATTTGGCGTAAAAAAGAATTGAAATATAATTATTTCTAATAATAATACTCATCCATTTCAGTATATTAGTATTTTGCGAAAAAAAGAATCGAAATATAATTATTTCAAATAGTAATACTCATCCATTTCAGTATATTAGTATTTTGCGAAAAAACTAATTTATTGAAAATACGCAAAATACTCATGTATTTTGAATATCAGCATGCAAACATATGGGTTTGAGTTTCTCGGAACCATTTAAACAATAAATCCCATCGCTCCGAAGGGATTTTTCTCTACAATAAGTGTCGAAATATTATCTTGACCGTCATTAAACTGAATATTTATTGCTTTCCAAAGAGCTTCATACTGCACATTTATGTAATCATGTAACGGCTTTTCAAAGTTGCATGTTCGCTAAAATTATTCATACAAAAATATTCAATAATTATAAAATATTATTTTACTTAAAAATATTAAAAATATTATTGTACTTAAAAATACTTAAAACGTATTGTTTTTTGAATATAGTATCAGACTATTATGTTGTTTTAATCAAAAATACTCAAGTATTATAACTTGTCTTTTTTTTGAAAAATTGTAGAATTAGAAATTAGTATTGAAAAATTACTGTTAAAATTTTACAATATTGAAAATGATTCTGATTTAACACGTCAGATACAAGCAATAGAATTCATTCTAATATTGTGATATGATATTTAATGAGTTTCAGATCTTTCTTGCATTTATGTTGGATTTTTATGAAAAGTACTCTAAATTCGATATTGAGTACTATTGATACTTTCGCCACGATATTTTTTTGGCATCGATTTTTTGATTAGATACTTTTTAAAGTACTCAATATCGATCTTTTGCCTCGATACTTCTAACACTAGCTGGAACGTTACTTTTTTCGATATCCGTACTGCACGTGTATTTTTAAATAATGGCTTCAGGCTACCGTAGTATTGCTTACAGTGTACGTCTTTCTTCAAGACTCTTCGTGTATTATAAAATAATTAGTTGTGTAAAGCATTGTACTATAGGTAAATTTCTGAAACTAATTTTCATATAGTCCTTCTATATACTTTAGATAAAAAAAATTAATCATGGGAAAAATTCAAAATCTAAAGTAGGGGAGACTGGGTACGGTTGTACCAGGGTACAGTAGTGACAGTGATTTTGAGATAGGGTTCTAAGCGAGAAAGATGAAGTATGATCGTTAGAACAAGTTATCATTATTGCTTTTAGTCAGTGCTTTACATTAACATGATCTGTAGAGTCTACAGTGTAGACCACATTGCTTTTAAAGAGTCAAAAGTAAGTTTTCATGTTCGAATTCTTTTAATAATAACTGTTAATTGTTGTTTTGTTGCATGTTGAACATAGTAGTTATTTACCAGCAATTAGTTTTTTGCAAGTCGGCAAGATAAAGCGATTGTTTATATTTTATATACGTAAGTTATAGTAATCGCAAAAAAATCGAAAATGAAATTTTTTATATATCTTTACGTTTGAGAGGTTTCTGAATATTCTGGCATACCTTAGAAAAAATGGATGTATGTGTGTGTGTATGTGTGTCCGGATACAAATTTTTCTCGACGATTTCGGGAACACGGATGAAGCGATTTGAATAATTCAAAAAACATTCGATTCGTATTGATAAGGTGACGTGCTGATTAGTTTTTGGCGAAGGCAGGTCTGGCCGTTCCGAAGATATGGGGCAAAAAGTGCCAAAAACGGTAACTTAGTTTTTAAGAGAACGGAGCGTCCGATTTAAATAATTCAAAAAACATTTTACTTGCATTAACAAGATGAAGAACTGATCAAATTTTCATGAAGGCAGGTCTAGCGGCTTTGGAGATCTAGTAAAAAAATAAAAAAAATGCCATCTGGCAGTCAAAAATGATCATTAGACATATGCACATCAAATTATCAGATATATTATAGTTTCTCAAAAATCTATTTTTTCAGAGTAATTTTTTTTCAGAAATATTAATCTTTGAAAAAAAAAATTGGTTCGGGAAGTTCCAGCAATTTGCCTTAAGGCACGATGCCGTCCGCCCCACTAGTTTTAGAAATAATACGAGTGATAAATAATTAATTTAGTAAATAAATAGTTTGATAATCAATGATAATATTGGTCTTGGTGGTGGATGACCTCTTTCTTATGCGTACTTTGCAGATTCTTAAAAATCGTTATAGAATTATTTATTTATTAGACAATCAGTAAATACAATAATTTTATATAAGTCTTTGTGAAGTGGTATTTAATTATGATTTGTTTATAAAATAACAAGTATAGAATGAGAAAAGGGTTTTTCGGCTTGTTATATATGTACTAAATTTCGGTCCTTGCTTGAAGATGAAACAATTGATTGTTTATATTTTTTAAAAACATGTTTTAATAAACAAAATATAAGTTATTAATAGAATTTGTTTTTTTCTTTAAATATATAATTCCATACGCGCCTTTTATATGTAAAGTGTAACATAGATGTTAATGTATTTATTAACATTATTTATTAGCATTATTATTTCATAATGATTCTTGGGATAATTTATATAAAAATTTGAAGAATTGTCGTTCGTATCATCCTATTTTAATTGTTAATGTTGTAAGTGACACTTTTTTGTGGAATTTGATTAATCTCTCATTCGCTTTTTACAAGCGTTATTGCTTAGTAAGATTGCAATTTAATTGAGCACTTAATTTGATTCTGGATGTCTAATAATGGGCAATTAAAATTATACACCGTCTCTACCGCCAAAGACGGGATCTTATAAGAAATGTGACTGTGGGTGGTTTGTGTTCATTCGTCTATAAAATAGCATTAATTCTATTGATTTACGTTGTAATATCCATTATCATTCATTCCCAAAAATTTACGACGAAATACGGTAAATAATTGTATACAAAGTAGATTCTGGTCTGTAACAGTTGGCCATTTTTACTTGTTCTCATTGTTATTTCCGGTCGGATCTAGAAATTTGGTGCCCTGGGGCACTGATGAAAATGCAGTCCCATTCCTTTAAAGTATGTGATAATTTAATGTAAATATGCCTAATGATCATTTTTGACCGCCAAATAGCAACTTTTTTAAACTTTGTTATTGGATCTCTCAAACCGCTGGACCTGCCGTCCCAAAATATTATTTTAGGAAACTTATATTACAAATGATCGAATTGCATCTTAGTTTAGAACTTAGAACTTTGCTCAAATTTAACAAAGTGTTTTATTGCGCTATCGGATCACGGACATATTTTTTTGAAAATTTTTGCTTCCAATATATTTTTTTACTACTAACAATAAAACTAAATTATCTTCATTAATACTTTGGTTTAACTTTGGTTTAATTTCAATAATACTTTATTAATACATATCACTCTAAAATTTGGAGTGATACGTATTCGGTAGCAAAATAATAACATTTAGAAATGTTAAAATTGTACAATAAACAAATTTATATAACTAACCTGGATTTTTTTAAGATCAATTACTATTTGTTTCAAAACATTTCTACGAGTTTAGTCCCTGCAGCAATTTTCACCTTTTTATCTAGATCTTTAAATTGAAAACGCTTTTTTAAAGATTCCGCTTTTATATTTTGTTCTTGTGTGTTGTTTGGATTTTCTGTTGATTCCATCGCATTATTCACCACATACATCAAAGAGGCTTTCAGCCTATATTTGATTTTGCGATAAGAGAAGAGGGTAAATTTTTGGAGCAGTAGGATTAAGAACAATTTTAAATTTAGTGTATTTTTTTAATATTTAAGAAAATTCTCATTCTTACATTTGCTGATAATATTTTCCGTAAATAACAACAATCAAAATGTAAAAAATGACTAAAGATGATTTGTGGTTTGATATGTTGTTGCTAAAAAGTAATTATTTAATTTTATACGAGTATACTATTGTCGATGTTTGTATATATTGTTTTGCAAGAGAAGCAGCTTCGTCAATTTCATGTAGTAATGAAAAATTATGTTCTATAACATCATTTTCAATAAAATTACTTAAATATGTCGGTTTTGCGGTACACATTTTCACTTGTTATTTTCAGTCAAAGCCGAAGGTACATAATTTTTGCTTCTCAGGTTTTTCTTCAATATCTTTTGATCATTTCTCTTTCTGATCAAATTAACTTTTTAGAACTTTTCTCATCATTTTCTAATATAACTAATCACAATTTTAGCTCGATGACAATTTGCCTTATACTTCATATATATATATATATATTTAAACACTTTCAACATATATATATATATATATATATATATATATATATATATATAGGGTAGAGCGGGGTTCTAAGGTCTTGGACAATATTTGAGTAGAGAGAAAAAGGTATTTGAAAATTCATAACAAAAGTATTTTCTTTCGTTGTTAATTCAAGAAACAATGTTAAGAAACAACTGAACTTTTTTCCTGACAAAGGTGCTGTGAAAGGACAATTTCACAAAACAAATATCAAATAAATAGTTACTCCAACTCTGCTGGTGAATATTTGTGACGAAACTCCAGATCAAGGTTATGCACAGTGTTATCTCTGTGAAGAATGTACCCATGAAATTTATATTTTGCATTGGTTGAATATTGTAGCTATTATTTCGTAATATCCATTTAAAATTAAAAATAAGACATTGGACCTGTTAGCCTCCTGGCCGTCCCATTTTACCCAGTATATGGGGTAAAAAGGACCAGTTGACAAATTTTTGAAAAACAGCAATAAAATACACATTTGATGAATGATGAGCTGGGAGTTTCACTGAACTTTCTGTTGTGATATAATTGGTTTGGTTTTCACAATATAATTGCTTAAAGTCAAATTGGACCTTTGTGTCCCGACTTACCATATATATATATATATATATATATATATATATATATATATTATATTAGTTTTTATTCTCTGGCAAATCGCCTGAAACGGTGTTAAATTGAATATAAAAAATCATTTCCGAAGTAGTTGCTTTTATTAATTATATCTACGCTTAGTTTGTTTATTTATGAAAAATATATCCGTATTTATTTATTTCATTCATTCGATTCGCATGTTTCCATTTCCGATTACAATAAAAATTCAATGCGTACATTGCGCACGGATTTTTGCATTGAATAGATTTTCGTCCTATTCATCGCACGCTCGCACGTCACACAAAAAAATAGATTAAAAAATTCAGCAAAAGCGATTGAATATTTGACATCATACATGAAATAACCAGAATGTCTCGTCTATCACAACCACATGATTTCGCAATTTCACAATTCGATTGTTATATTTAATCGTGCAGGAGAAATTGTAATAGAAGAGCAAATTAACAGGCCGGAATGCATCATTTAATGCCTCACTAATTGCTCCGGATACGTTTCCTAGAAAATAATTGTAAATTCGGTGAGCGTATTATGTTACCTCCCGAAGCGATTTTGTATTCTGATTGTATTTCGTTATTAATAGAAATTGAAATGTAAGGTAAAACTGATTAAATTGTATTTAGATTTTTTGTTACGAGTAATAATTAAATGTTTTATAGATCGAATAATAATATCGGAAAATTATCAAATTATATTATATTTTTATTGTTCTTAAATACAGAGAAAGAAGAAGTTTAATGAATAGAAATATTAGCAATAAAAATAAATCTTCTGATCAAATATTTTAAATTGTAAAACACTATTATATTCAGAAATTATGGACCAAACATATTGCATATTTTTTTACACATTTGATTCAATTTTATTATAGGGATATTAAAGGCCCGCGGGTGAAAAGGACAACCACCGATATCTTAAAAACCAGCAGTAAAGTAATAATATTTCACTTTTTACAACATTGCTACCAGTAGAAAAACGGCAATGTTTGAAAATACTTAAATCTTTATTTCAACTCTGCGATAAATATTTCCAATGTTTATCTCTGTACAAAATGCACCTATGAAATTTATATTTTGCATTGGTTGAATAAATAGCTATTGTTTTATGAAATTCATTAAAATTAAAATAAGACACTGGACCTGTTTGCCAATCCAATTTACCTCTATGGAGTAAAAAAGACCAGGTTACAAATTTTTGACAAACAGCCAAAAACATTTCTACAAATTAGCTGAGAGTTCTACTAAACTTACAATTAGTCGTTGGGATATAATTGGTTTGGTTTTCACAATATAATTCTAATATTTTAATCAAATGTTATTTGTAGATTTTTTTGAGGCTTTTGTAGATTTTAGTGAATGTATTTATGTAGAAAAATTTTCATGGATCTTGTATTTGAAAAAGAACTAATAGGAAATTCATCTAGAGTGAAGTTCTGACGAATCTGAAAAAATGGAAATTAAAAAAGATTAAGTGTAATTAGACACAATAGATCACAATTTTTCTATTAGATTCTCTATAAAAAGAATTATGTATTTAACTTTTTATAAATATATTTTTTGTCTGATTA
>NW_020536329.1:19349-52121 GCF_003426905.1 Ctenocephalides felis | reverse complement strand
CTGTTCATCCGCACTACGAACAGACGACAGGACTCATTAGAATCTACGTGACGTATGAAAAGTGAGCTTCCTAAGTAATGGTGAGAGATCCAGTGTACGTCTTGGAGGCATTTTAGAAAAATGATTTACACTATCATATCTTCATATTTAAGTTTTTGAACTAGTGAATTTTTGACCGACAAATGACATTTTTTCCTTTTTTTTTATTGGATCTTCGAATCCCCTAGAATATACCTTTTGTAACTTTTTCCCCCGTGTCTTCGAAATTGCAGGATCTGCTTTTGCCAAAAACTAATCAGCATGTTTTTCCATCAATAGGAATTGAATTTTGCACATGAGATTTTATTTCAAAATCGCGTAGAAACTTTACATTTTTAATTTGAAAATTTTTGTAGAAGCGTAATTTAAATAAAACAATGGACGGTGGCTAATACGTCAAATGTCAAACGTTTTAGACAGATGATGTTCAATTACGTTTAATAGGATGCTTTACGTAAATATTATTTATTACATACACATACATCCATTTTTTAATGTTTTAATAGCTTATTCAATGCTGTTTGTTCTGATTGCTGTTGACTAATAAATAATAAATTTCACATTGTAAAAAAAAGCTTAATAAAGTAAATTAACTTTATAATATTGATAGTTTTGCGGATAATTATATCAGAAATGTGTTGTATTATGCATTAATGTGAATTCCTGGAACTTACCATCTTTGAACAAAAATATATGAACTAAATTAATAAAATAAAATCTATTAGTAAAATTTGAAATTTATATTTCAAAAAAAATATTATTAATTTGGAATTAAACGATTTTCAAAACATTTAAAAAAACTACAAATTTGTAACAATCTTTATAAATTCTAAACTATATTTTAAATATAATAACATAATAGTGTTATAACATAATTTTGTTTCTAATATTATTCAAAGCAGATTAATCTAGTTAAAATTATTTATGAATTTTGCTTATGGTGTGTTGGAGAAATTGCCACGAGATCAAAAACATTTTTTTCCATACTCTACAAATTTTATATAAGCTTCAACTTGTTTCTACGCTTCAAGTTTTGTATATACTTCATCTTGGAAAAAATATGCTTCCATGTGAAGTATGTATATATTTATGGATGTATTTGGATAAACATTTTGTAAACAGTATAGATCAACCAGTCGCATTGAACCATATTTTCAGTTCACTAGTTATTAATTTTTATATATCTGTACCAACCTCTGAATCAAATCTACTAGCAGATTATAAAGTAGTTAAGCAATAACTCAACATATCTACAATTGAAAAGAAAAGAAATTTTAAATTGATCAGCAGTTGAATATTGGATTATCAGCAGTTATATTGTCAGTATTAAATCGATATATTACTATATATTTATAATTTTTAAGACATGCCAAAGTCGTTAATTGTATTGATACGTAACGGTATCCAGAAAAATTATTTTCCGTTTTACGATGTCTATAAGAAATTTCTTTGACGAAAGTAAGTGTAATTATATACTTTTTATATTTATCAAAATACATCTTTCGAAGCGTTTTTAAAATCCAAAGTGGATTCTTTCAGAACCATAGTAAAATGCATCGTATCAAATATGAGATAATCTTATTTCTTTTCTATAAATGTAATCCTAAATTTGAGGGTGCTCAGATTATAAGACTGCAACACAATCTTTGCAATGTAAGAAGAAGAAGCACGTTGGAAAAGACGGAAGGAGATCGTTATAATCTCATATGGCTCAAGAGTCAAAAAGCGTAAATCTGCTTTCATAATATTTTATAAGGTAGATATCTCAAAGTAAGTAAACAACATATCAGCAGCTTTAGCTTACCTAAAATTCTTAATAGAGAGATCAGATAAATAACATTGCCATTTAAATAGGAAACTTTTAAGTATATTTATATCGTTTGAAACGTACTAATGTATCGTTTAAAAATGTGCTTCAACTCTTATCCTAACCTTAAGAACTTGTACGTGCCGAGACGAAGAAAAGTATTTTTTTTATTTTTGTTGGAAGTGGGGGAGGGTGTAGAATGTTTCCGCACAATGATGAATTTCTTTAAGGCCGCCTGCAGTATTATTTTATATATTTACTTGTGTGGTTTCTACGGTTACATGACATCGAAACGTGATTTTTAGTATCTCTTATTTATGTACTTCAAGTAATAGACTGATTTTTAATTTCAGTTGTGCAAAACAGTATTTTTTGTAACATGATGTACATACCATTTGAATACAAATACAATATTGAATTATAATTTACTAGTCAGTTTCGCGAATATTAGTAAAATTATGTGACTACCACTAGTGACTAATTATACCACTATGCATGGTATCGTGACATAAGGAAAATATATTTTTTTCTAATGTATACTAACATGTTCAGAAGGTTTTAAAACGTGAAGATATACAAAAAATTTCGGATCATGTCACATTTTACTTTACTCAAACTCTTACGCTATGTATCTGATTATCATTGTATGCTCTGAAAACCTTCGGTTTTGTGATATTTGTTGAATGTTATAGTCTTTTATAACATAATATATTTCAGACAAAGACACTAGTAAAAGTAAATTTTATTGTTTGCTTGTAGAATAGTGAATGTATCAGAATTTTAATGTATTTACTATAATTTTGCATGTACAACATAAACTTTAATTTATCGACTTGTGCAATTGAGGGTCGGTGCATTAATCGCTACGTTTTACTTTTGTCATGTCTACCTACAATGACTTGAATTTCACAATGGAATAGAGTGTGATTCTAATCATAGAATAGTAAATGTTTATATGAGAACAACGGGTTTATTAATTTCATTGCAGTACCGATATACACGCAATGAATTAAAGTCGAAATGTAGTAGGATGCAATTTATAGCTCACATAGGTAATAAACTGTCGTAATATTGCAATAACCGAGATCTTTCTGATATAATTTTACCTTATTTATAGCACGTAATTTATAGTGCTATTAATTTAATTTGTAAGTAATAGTTACGTATTTCTGATTGCAGTAGCATTAAACTCTTTTGGAGTCACACCCTTAAATATAAATATTCTAATTGTAGGGTAAATGAATCATATCACACTGATTACGAAATATACCTACCGCATCCATACAAGCGGTAGAGTTCGAGCATATTTTTTTTGTAATTATCTCTAAATTTAAATATTATAGCAATTGGTTTCACGGTTTCAATCATATGCAATAAAAGTTTGCTCGATTTAAAAAGCGTAAATACCATTTTAATAAAAAAACACAGAATATAGCAGAGCATGCTTTGTGTTTATTTCTATGAGCTGAGCATAATCTTAATGTGTTAGAAATATATCATTTTATGAATAAATAATACTATATATTTTTACAAAGCAAATTAAATATTGAAAACCTCTTTTTAATCACTATTATTATCTCTACAAATATCCTACCAAAAATCTACAAATGCTCTAATATAGTGAAAGTATTATTTTTTATAAATTGTTTTGTAGTTCAGGAAGTAAAATATATTCGAAATTATTACTTACTATTCCATTTGTATAAATATTTTATTAGAATATTTACATTTATTTATATTATTTACTGATGTAATATAAATATTTAATACATATGATATGTATGTCGAAAAAATTTCATTATCATTGTTTTATAGTTTATTCCAAAATCACGTCTAAGTTTTCGTGTAGTATATTTTGTGTTCTAGGGAACAAGTGTATATAATATTCTCGCGTATTTCCAGGAGCAGATTGAAACGACCTATTGTAATCACAATTTATTATAAATGAATATAATGTTTAAAAATCTCAATCTTTTAATTAGTTTGGTATGTAATTCAGGTAAATGATTAATTTGTCATTCAGTCTTTATAGTTTGGAAGGCCTAATTTTTCTCGTGTGAATCTGTTCTTTTTAATAATTGTAATTTTAATTACGGATTTTTTTCTCATCTGCTGTATACAATATAAAATTTTTGTGTCGAAGTATTAAATAATATTCTTATAAGAGACGTACTTATACAACGCATCGAAGCTAGATGTACATAAGTGAAAGACATAGTTATGATTTCTAGGTCAAATATTAATACAAATTTGAATATACATGATTCTGATGCAAATGCTAATTGTACATATTTTTTATTTGAAAATGTTATCTAATTTTATTGCTCAGTATTTCAACTTTTTTTATACATTTTTCTGTTGATATACATTTTAATATACACTATCTACTACGTACAAAATTTGAAATCCAAATTTGATTATATAAAAATTAATCTGTCGAAAATTAATCAAAATTGTCGAAGGTATCTATATTTTTAGGGGAAGTACAAACAAAATGACACAGTGTTTTGTTTTTAATGATATTAATTGATTTAATTATATTTTAACCAGTATGAATCGTTTTTCTCATCTTTGGTTCATTGACTATCAGTAATATAGTATTTCAATCAAGTAGGTACTATAATGACATATTTATTAAGGTAAAAATGCACCTTATTACAAAAACCATTTTGTCCATATAGTACGGACAAAATGACTTTCTGAGGACACACTGAGATAATTTTAAAAAAAGCTGTTTACAAATGAATCGTTTCGTCTTTTTTTGACAAAATACATGAACTTAATGGGTACAAGCAAGTCATACATTGTCACAAATCTTTGCAGGGCTCAGAACGGAGAAACAGGGTTTTGCAACAAATGCAAGTGTCTACTTTTTAGCAGTTGATATTTTAGTCTGCTTTTAGCAATTATTTCTTGCATAATTAGATTAGTAGTTAAAAGCCAAAATCATCTTTGACAAGTTTTAATTTTTTTAACCCTGTAATTGCGAAATAGTCATTTTGACAAAATTGGACATGAATAATTAATCAAAATTCTCCTAAACACCTGATTATTGCAGTTAAATTAATCAAAATTACTAGTACTGTCAATAGTTAATTGATTTTATTTAGAATAATTACGAATGTCAATAAATAGGTCCCAAAAAACATGACAAAACTACTTTCAAAATAAACTTTTTAAAGCGCGAAACACGTTTGAACTCTTTGCTCCGACAAGACTGTGACAATGACGTTCAATATCTGACCGAATTGTTGTTATGGGCTTCATGTTATACAGTCGCGGGAACGTTATTGAAACAAGCCAGACTATATTGAATTTAGACAAGTATCTGTGATCTAAGATTTTTAATAAATCCATCTGCCCTCAGGATGATCGATGTTTGCCTACCGCATGCTCTATGAAACATAATTTTACTATACCGTATGCAATGCCGCTATATATGCAAACTGTTAATTCTGCAAAACTATCACGAATCATGAAATAAATGTTTAATGTACTAAAATTATTGTTTATATAGTCTATATTTGTCTTACAGCAACCAGGAACAGCATTCGGCATCGTATTACTAACGTTCCTGTTCTAATTGTAAATAATGTTTAGATGCAATCGTATATCTTTTGGTTTTCGCTGTACTTGATGCTGTTAGATATACATTTTCTTACTGACCGCCAGCGACCGCCAGACATAACGGAATATTAAACGAAATATGTATAACTTATGAATAGAAATTTATGCAATGGATATTGTACACTCTGAATATATGGTGTACACACTACACATGAAATTAGACATGTAAAAATACGCACGTTTTTTTATTCTATTAAATTAAGGTTAAACTCATAACAGTTGCTTTATGCAATTCAATATTAGTGCATTTAATGTGATGAAATAGAGCAAACCGGCAAACAAGAGTTAAAACAATCGTTGACTGATTTCATTGTCTTCGCCAATGGCTTCATATTATAGAAAAGAACTCTTTGAAATTTAATCTCATTCTCTGTGAAATTTAATAATTAATTGGGTTGTATGTGTTTGACAGTATATTTGAGAACGATGCTACTTGATAGAATTGTTGATATAGATTCATAAATGATGCCATCATATTAGCGCTATCTAGATAGGCAAATAAATATTTCAAATATAATTTTTGGAAAGTCGACATATATAAAACTAGTGTAGCCAAATTCAAATGTTTTTTGTGTTTCACGCAAAATAAATATTTAAATTCAACAATATTTAAATTCAGTCAACTAGTCTGCGAAGGCTCAAATTTTATTAAATACGATGGCTCAAATTTTATTTACTTGTTGGAGAAAAGGCTCATATAAAGCTCTTTTGTTATTTGATAATGCATCTTCTCATCCTAAAAATTAAGAGAAAATTTTGGAAGAGAATTAAAAAAATAGAGGTATGAAATTAAATTTTAATGAGTGGACGTTGTAAGAATTCATTTGTTAGGGTAAAAGCTTATACAAAGCTCTTTCGTTATTTGATAATGCATCTTCTTATCCTAAAAGTTTAGAGAAAATTTTGGAAGAGAATTGAAAAAAATAGAGGTATGAAAGGAGAATCAACCGATTTCTAGTGCAGCCTTTTTGGTCAACTTGAAAAAAACAGCCAAAAATTCGCGAATGTTCGCAAACAATACTGACATGAGACTTATAGAAGAAATAATTTGTACAATTATACACTTGCTTATAGGTTTTGCTACGTTTTAAAGAAGAAAAAAAAAACTAACTACAGTTTATTTAAAAATTCAGTAGCTTGAAGGGCAAAGATAGTAGACCAACTTTTCAGAATGGAACCGATGATTAACTTATTTCATAAATAAGTCATTTATTTTTTATTTTAAATGTATTAATTACACGTATAATATATTGTATTTTCTATGCTCATATAACTTTTAACTTTTTACAACTTTTTGCATAAGGACTCTTCTCCTGGAACAAATTAAGTGCGTTATGCGAGGTACCTCCGGACGTTAAAAAATCCAAATATAAAATTATGGTAATTGATACATAAAGTATAGAATGTGCTCGTAAGAAATTATTACGATGGCGGGGAAAATAACTTTTATCATTAAATGGAAAATCAGCTTGCCCGTTAGTAGACTTCTTTGTGGCAAAGGCTTATCCATGAAAGAAACAATTATCTTGCGTAATCGTATTTTAAAGTCTGACTTTTATACGCCTAAATAAAATAACTATAAACGTGATAAAGGTATAATATTACTCCCCATTGCTTCTGCTTATTGAACACTCAATTTGTCATTTAAGGTAAAAAGAGCCAGAAAACTACAGAAATTATAAGATTTTATTTGTCATACAGAAGAATTATTAGATAGAAGATTTTGTTGTTTTTTTTTTAAATTTGTTTGCCATTTGGCGTCCAATTTTGACTTTCGACTTGTGTTCAGCGGTAAAAATTACATTGGAAAACATGTGCCGCACACCCAATACAGCCAACTTTTTTTGTGGTCCGGTGCAATCGTAAGTTTATACAAATTTTTGCACTAAACCATTTTGTATGCACACAAGGTAAAGGTGCTGCGCTATTGTAAAATATTGTAATAATTCTTCTCTAATTAGCGTGTTGTAAGTCTGATTATGAGAATAAAGTTTGTAATGCCATTCCCAACACATATAATCCATTTTATGGAGAACATTTTGTGGACTAGTGTAATCGTAAATTTATAAAATAAAATAAAATTCTTGCACTAAACTATTTTTTATACACAGAAGGTAAAGGTGCGCTATTGTAAAATATTGTAATAATTCTTCTCTAATTAGCGTGTTGTAAGTCTGATTATGAGAATAAAGTTTGTAATGCCATTCCCAACACATATAATCCATTTTATGGAGAACATTTTGTGGACTAGTGTAATCGTAAATTTATAAAATAAAATAAAATTCTTAATTTGTTTTTGCTGCTGAATCTGTACGCCCTCGATTCTTCATAATGTCATTATTAGAAATAGCGAGACCGCGATTGAAATCCGGCTGCTCATTGGAAGTGATTCATTATTATCTAGTCCATTATCGCGTACAAGTGTCCGCGGATCCGACACGTGAATATCGCGTTTTATTCGGGCGTGGGCTTAAAATCGCAAGACAATATATCGTTAGCGGTTGGAGTGATGTCGTGTAGGTGTGTTATGACAGTAATATTAGAGGCAGAGTTATGTATAGCAGTCGCTATTCGATATGCGTATCACAATGACTGCCCGCGAAACTGTCTTATTAAACCATTTTATATAATATGACGAAATGGTCGCACGTACTTATGGTCGCATGTGATTATTATCTATGATTTGCAGGATTTTCATACAGGTACATACAATTATGTCACCAGTGACTGACAATAAATTATTTTACGATGGACGTTTCCTGTATTCAATTTTTTTTATTTATTTTCCTATTTTAGTACATACTTATTATAAATATATTTCAGTAGGTGTTACTTATGTAAGACCGTTTGTTTTCAAATTAACATCGCAAAAAAATCGAAAATGAAAATTTTGACGTAAAGATACATATATAGAGACGCTGTACGGAATCGAGTATTATACCGCAAACTCTTTTCAGATTCTCTTACAGCTTCAGTGTTGGCCGAATTTTTCTGTACCTGTCTTTTTACTTTATTCATGTCTCCATGCGACGTCGCGCTCGACGTAGCCAGTATAAAACTAATAATGTTTTACTTTTATTTGTATTTACATCATATAATATAATATATTATTTAGGTTTACTGATATATCAATGTTATATTTAAAAAAGCGCTGAAACTGTCGGGGCATGTAATAAATATTAAAAAGCGAAAACGATGTGATTTGGCAGAAAATTCTCAAAAAACATTACACCAAAGCAAAGATTAAATATGTCAATGCTCATCAGCAGTTTTTTTAAAAATAGATAAGTGCAATAAGTTTCTAATAAAGTTAATAGTTTGATATTAGGATCTAGATTTCCTAAATTTTGTAAAGCTTTCTAAACAAATCCAGCGATGCAGCTTTCAAACTTTTTTTTTGTTGGATTGACTGAAATCAAGTTCTGTTTATATAAACAGTTAAATCATTGAAAACAAAGTAACATGCGGTATAAGTTAGATGCTAAATTACGTTCGGTAAAGTCTGTATTATTAATATATTTTTATTTATTTAATCTTTTCTTTGACATAATACTTCATTTCAAATGTGGTTTTAATTTTCGGCCAAATCATCTGTTTCTCGAAAAATTACGGTGTTTCACTTTGTTTTGCTTCTTAACATTTATCACCTGCACCGACAGTTTCAGCGTTATCATTTGAAAACAATATTTAAATATAAGTGAGTCTAAACAACATTATATTATATGATGTGAATGCAAATAAATAATGTTTTATTAGTTTTATACTGGCTACGTCGAGCGCTACGACGCATGGAGGCATGGGTAAAGTAAAAAGGCAGGTACAGGAAAATTCGACCAACACCAACCCTGGCAACATGGGTTTTCTCTTTATTTGGCATCTCAGGTAAAAGAATCTGAAGAGAGTTGGCGGTCCTCATATTATGCATACTCGATGCCCTACAGCGTCTGGACTAATATACGTTTTAAACGCTTCTGAACATTTTGGCATATTTTAGAAAAAATAGATGTGTGTGTATGTATGTGCGGATACAATTTTTTGCCACGATTTCTCTTTTATTTACAACTGTCCAGTAAAGGTGCTGATCAGTTTTTGGTATGATAAAAAATAACATCTGAAATAAATTTACACATGTACAGATGTATTTGATTATCTAAAAACACCCATATAGTTTTATTACAATAGTTGCTTTCAATGTACGTTGTTTTCGCAATATTGAATTTAAAGCAGAAATTGTTATTCACTTATAATTGTCTAATTCATGGTTATGTAGTTCAGTACGAGGTATAGAATTCAAAGTTATATCTATTAAATTACGTACAGACGATCGGATTACGACCCATGTGGTTCGAATAGATTGTTGAAATTCTGAAGTACATCTGAGCCGTGAACTACGTCCAACCCACCTAAAATGGTGCTGAACATTTTAACTACTGTTTCAGGTTTCAGCAAATTATGAACGGTTTATGCTTTGACAATATGTATATGTATATGTATATATATATATATATATATAAATATATACAGTGGCGTACCTAGAACTTTCGCCGCCCGGGGCGGTCTCCAGATTGCCGCCCTTTCAATTATAAGTCAGTCAAATAGTAGTTTTCATAATTAATACAAATAAATAGTGGGGCATGGCATCGTGCCATAAGGCAAATTGCTGGCACTTCCGTACCGAAACATAAATTTTTAAAGAAGATTAAATTTTTTTTGAAATCTGAAAAAAATATATTTTTGAGAATTCCGAAAATTTTGAAAAAAATGACTTTTTTGATTTATATTTGGAATTTTTGAAAATTTGTAACTTTTTTCAAATCAATCGCGTTTTGGAGACGAAATATCGATGCGAAACGGCTAGACATTGATACGGAACCCATAGAATGTAAATTAAATTTGTTCTTATTATTAAAATCTCTAGAAAATATCAGATAATTTGACGTGGATATGTCTAATGATCATTTTGGACCGCCAAATATGTCATTTTTTTACTTTTTATTTTTGATTCTCCGTAATCGCTAGACCTCTAGACCTGTCATCCCAAAAACAGTTCTTCGTTTAGTCAGTACAAATAAGATGTTTTTTGAATTACTCAAAACGGACACTTCGTTCTCTCAAGAACTAAATTACAATTTTTGGTTTTTGCCCCGTATCTTTGAAACGCCTGGACCCGTTTGCCAAAAACTAATTAGCACGTTTTATCAGTACGAATGAATGTTTTGTTCAAATAGGTTGATGCGTGTTCCTATGTTATCGATGAAAGTTATGAAAGTTTGTATCGAAACACACACACACACATCCATTTTTCTAAGATTTGCCAAAATTCAGAAACCTCTGAAACGTAAAGATATATAAAAATTTCACTTTCGACTTTTTGCGATTACTATATATTACTTACCCTACGGAAGTTAAAAAATTATTAAATTATTTAATCAATATTAATTAATACACAGAGTAATTTTTTCAGACATATTTATATGCACTCGTCAACATATTTATATAATGCCCTAAGGCTTTGCAGACCTTGCAGACCCGCCTTCTGCCAGCCCTGATTTTCAAAAGAAAAATTGATGATTTAAAAAAATATTGATAAATCACTTCAAAGTAATCATATAAACTTTTCAAAAAAAATGACATTTATAAGCTGATATAAAAAATAGGAAAAATCGCTGAACAAAATCGTAAAGATGCTTATACGAATTCAACGAATTTTAATGAATACAATAAAATAAAATTATTAACCTGTTCTTAAATGGAATTCAAAATTTACACTAATATACATTTATATACACCGAGGAATAAAATTCTAAATCATATGGTTAATCATAATTTGTATAAATCAAATATTGACAATAATAACAATCATAATGATCAATTTTAATTCAAGAAAGAAACTAGTTGGTACTGGTATTTTGCCTTGAGGCAAGTCACATGAACTTCCCGAAATGTGTAAATAATCGACTTAATCAATAAAAAATAAATTAATTTATGAGTGATTCAAAAGTATTCCGAGTGGATTTATTACACATCATTGCAAACGAACGAACGAACACGTTAACTCGGAGTATTTTCTAAAAGCAAAATTTTCAAAAATCATAATTTTAATTAATCAATAATTATAATTGAACCAGTTCCGTAGGATTTTAATGGTTTACTATGTTCAAGACCAAGTCACTATCGTTATACCAACTAAATCATCTAATTTTATTTTTAACAAACGTCAAAAAAACTATTTTCTCTAACTTTGATAAATTTTTAAAATTAAACTACTTGTCGTAAGGCCGTAATAATTCAGTAAGTTTCTATAAGGCATATATACATCGCCAAAGAAAGTTTCATGAAAATCGGCTTAATTTTTTTTTCAACAGTTAATTACAAGAAAACGGCTCGGTAGATTTTCACCTAAAACTGATCAGTATCAATCCCAACTAATATCTTTCGAACAGTTTTTATTTTTAAAATCGGTTCGGTAGTATGAGCTTAAATTTCAACACTTCTTTCCAAATTACAAAGAACGGCACGGCCGATCGTCGCACAAAACTGAGACGATATGCCTCATCGAGATACATCAAATGGCTTTTAAATTTCTGAAATCGGTTCAGGCGTTTTTGAGCAAACGTCGATGAAAGTTCTAATTTTGACAAATGCCAAAAAGACCATACTAATTTTTGCAAACTTTGACGAATTTTTAAAGCTAAACGAGTTGTCGTAGGGCCGTAATATTTTAGTATGATCTAGAAGACTATGGTATCTACCGTCAAAAAATAATCATAAAAATCGTTGAAATTTTCTTTTATAAATTTTATTAAAACGGCCCGGCCGATCTCTACCAAAAACTAATCAGCACGATCCCGACCAATATCTTTCGAACGGTTTTTGAATTTTCAAAATCAATTCAGAATTGCAGGCTAAAACGTAGACGAAAAATTTTCACTTTTCTGCGATTATGAAGAAACAGCTTGGCCGATCGTCGCACAAAAAACTGACAAATAATAGTCCTCATCGAGACATCGAGTGGCTTTTAAATTTTGAAATCGGTCTAGCCGTTTTGAAAAAACGACGATTTACGACAAAAATCTGTTCACATACACACACATACTTTTTCCAAATTTGGGCTCATTCGATTCAGAATGGCTTGAAACGTCGAGAAAACATAAAATTAGCGATTCGGATTTTTTGATAAAAACATAAACTTCTCCTTGGGGAAGTTAACTAGTGGTGTATGGCATTGTAAGTTAAGGCAAATTGCTGGAACTTCTCGTACTGTAATGATATATTCGAGGAAAATTAAATGTTTTCAAATATAATTATAAATACTGTAACTTATATATGTTTACAGAAAAGTAAATAAACAAAACTCAATCAATCAATTTGAAATGAAGGGCATTGTCTAATTTTATAAGAAATATATAAACTGAATTACAAAGTTAAAATTATTTATTTCAAGTATATAAGTGAGCATTTGAACATTACAAATTGAAGTTTTTTGCATCAATCAAATCGGATGTTTCATTCTCTCAAAAACTCGACTTTTATTTTCTGTACCATCAAATCGGTTGATCGGGGCGCCCGAAAACGTGAACGAAAAAATGCGGACACACAAAACACACACACTTCAATTTTTTCTGAGGTATGCCAAAATGTTCAGAAACCTTCAAAACGTGAAGAAATGTAAAAAATTTCATTTTCGATTTTCGGTCCATTACTATGACTTACCCTACGGAAGGTAATAAATATGAAATGAATAAGTTGCTTTTCACAACTATGTATAAATAAACTGAAAAATGCCGCCCCAAAATAAGTGCCGCCCGGGGCGGACCGCCCCCACCGCCCCCCCCTAGGTACGCCACTGCCCATATCTACAATTCAAAAGTTCATTTTTTTTAATAACTTATATTGATATTTACCAATCAGTTAAAAATTATTATGTTTTTCTACACTACAGTCTATACCGACATGGCGACATGTATATACATCTTTATGGGTGATCTTAAATGTAGAACTGCCCTAAATAAAATGATGAGTCTCAAAACCCACACTTAACTAATTATGCTGTGAAATTCAAATCAGCCACGTAAGACAATATAACAAACAAATATTGAAATTTGATTGACTAAGATTTTGATTGTATATTATAGAACAATGCAATTTATTGAACAAATTTATTTATCCAATATTTTGAGTCATACCTGTGGATGTAGATGTATAAATAAAACATCGATTTTCCATATTTATTACATTACATACATTAATTCTGTTCCAAAAATAATGATCTTGATATACTTCAGACTAGGGAATGCAATACCGATGAAAAATTTCAATACCGGTATTTCGGTAATTTTTCATTTTAAAACCGGAATACAGGTAAATTACCGGTATTTTCATTATCTTAAACAAACGTAAACAAAATTAAAAATTACTAGTACAAATATAAAAAAAATGTATATACAACTACAACTTTATTCAACTCAACAATAAAAACAATAAAATAAAACAATAAGTTTTTTTTTAAAAAATAATTTAACAAAATTATATCTAATTTAATTAATTCATTATCACTATCGAGTATATTAAATACTTTTCACCAAAAACAAACTTATGAGTAAGAAAGACCAAAAACTCATAAAAGATCATATTACATTATTATAATAAACAGTATTGTCTTATCCGATGTGTTAAATTAGCATAATCTCCAATATTTTAAAAAAATAATTTTCTACGCTAATTTGAATTAGATACTTTGTCAAGCTAAATAATAAGTTACTATAATTGTTGAGTATTGTTATTTAAAACAATGCGATGGTTCTATAGTATTTTCAAATTTCGAAATGTTTTCGAAAGATAATATTTTATAATTGTAATAAGAATAAAAATATTAATATTTTATAATTGTAATAAGAATAAAAATATTTGTAATTATCATAATTATTATGTATATAGTTAGAAAAAAATAAAGATTAATCAGAGGTAATATTTTGGCGCAAATATCACTTAAAAAACCGTTACATTTTTACATAAGATGAAACAACATCATTATCTATCAGTCCAATTCTATTTATTGTAACACGATATGAAGCTCTTAGTAAAGCAATAAATATTCAGTTTAATGACGAGTTGAGATCATATTCGACATTTGTTTATCCTATAGAATCACTTGAAGATATAGCTGTTTATGCGATTATGGAATTTAAAGATATAAATCCGAGAAATTTAAACTTTAGTGTATTATGTATCAAATAGCGCTTACATATGTAAAATTACCGAAAAAAACGGTATTTTTGGGGTAAATACCGGTAAAAATACTGTCGAAAAATCGGACGGTTTACCGGTGTACCGGTATTGCATTCCCTAAATCAGACACTACCAGTTGAAAATATATTTACCAATTTGCAGAGTCGTATTCCACAGCCGTGTATGAGCAGTTCGAAACGCTTCCGTGAATTGCCACCGTGCGCCTCCTGCCGGAGCCCCCGCAGTCGCAAAAGGGGCGCCGAAATGTATTACCCATTTTAAAAAAATTACACAAAAAACCAACTGCCGTTTAAATTCACTCGCGATAACACTTATGAATATTTATTTGCTACATAAAAATTAAATTTTGTAATGAGGCATGATGTCTGAGATAGAGTAAAGCAGCACTTAAAGTTTCGCGGATAAAAAAATCCATCATTATCTCAAAAACAAGTAAAGTATGGCATTTTATAAAAATACTATTTCAAGGTAGAGAACCAAAAATATATAATCAGCTATTGCTATTACGAGATAAACAGCCACAATGTCAATATTTTAACGAAAGTTAAAAGTTTGAAAAAAAAAATGATTGTGTTTTTTGTTCAAAGCTTAGTGTTTAGTTTTGCATTACATAAATATAATTCTTAATTATATATATACTATCCCTACTCAATTATTTTATAAAATCTGTTGTTTTTTTAAGATGTATGAAACTGCTTTTTAAATAACCTCTAAAAGAGCTTAAGTGCGGTTGGGGTAAAAAAGACCACCTGAATCATTACATGTAAACAATAACAAAAATAGATAATAAAAGATAATATAAGTTGAAACAAACTCTAATCCAACTCTATCTAGATGAAATATCCATAATATTTTGCAATTAAGAAAAGACAATTATACATGTGTTTTAAAACTTAACTGATAATAAAGCCAATAAGAAGGGTTATATAAAACTAATCCAGTTTTTACAATTTTTCTTCGAAAATTTGAAATTTATTTTTTATACATAATAAATATATTCAAATTTTACATTTGTTTTCTTTACTATACTTAATTGTCTGTATGATGCGCAAATTTAACAGTTAGATATAGATAAAGTTAAAAATAAAAAATTAAATATTTTTCATCTTGTTCTCCAAGCAAATCCTTGAAAATGACATTTTAGTTTTGTTAAAGAGTTTTTTGATAAAATGATTAATTATTCTTCAGGGTTCTATAATTCTATTCCATAATTAACTTCCCGAAGGAGAAGTTTCGCTAATTTTATGTTTTCTCGACGTTTCAAACCATTCTGGATCGAATGAGACCAAGTTTGGAAAAAGTATGTGTGTTTGTGTGAACAGATTTTTTGCCGTAAATCGACGTTTTCTTAAAAAATGGCTGGACCGATTTCAAAAATTTAAAAGCCATTCGATGTATCTCGATGAGGACTAGCGTTTATCAATTTTGCGCGACCATATGCCAAGCCGTTTCTTTATAAATAGCAGAAAAGTGAAAAAATTTTCGTCCACGTTTTAGCTCGCAGTTCTGAATCGATTTTGAAAATTCAAAAACCGTTCGAAAGATATTGACTGAGAATCGTGCTGAAAAGTTGTTAGTAGAGATCGGCCGGGACGTTTTCTTGTTATAAAATGTTGAAAAATTTATTTTAGACGATTTTTATTATTTTTTTTTGACGGTACATACCATAGTCTTCTAGATCACACTAAAATATTACGGGCTTACGACAACTCGTTTAGTTTTAAAAATTCGCCAAAGTTTGCAAAAATTAGTATTATTTTTTTGACATTTGTCAAAATTAGACCTTTCATCGACGTTTTCTCAAAAACGCCTGAACCGATTTCAGAAATTTAAAAACCTGATGTGTCTCAATGAGGACTATCGCTTGTCAGTTTTGGGCGAAGATCGGCCAAGCCGTTCCATTGAAATTTGGTAAAAAATGTTGAACTTTTCGTCCAAATTTAAGCTCATACTACCGAATCGATTTTAATAAATCAAAAAATAAAATAAAATCAAAAGTTTTAGTGCAAAATCTACCGAGCCGTTTTCTTATAATTCGTTGTTAAAAAAAATTTGATCAGATTTTTATGAAACTTATTTTGATGATATATATTATGGTCTTATACAACTTATTGTAATATTACGGCCTTACGATAAGTAGTTTAATTTTAAAAAATCATCAAAGTTTGATAAAATGAGTATTTTTGACTTTAATTAAAATTAAAATTAGATGATTTACTTGGTCTAGCGATATAGTACCTAGTCTAAATAAACAAACTAAACCATTAAAGTCCTACGGAAAATTATTAATTTTTGAAAATTTGCTTTTAGAAAATATTCCGAGTTAACGTGTTCGTTCGCTTTCAATTATGTGTAATAAATCCACTCGGAATACTTTCAATCACTCATAAATTAATTTATTTTTTATTGATTAGGTCGATTAATTACACATATCGGGAATTTCGTGTAACTTGCCTCAAGGCAAAATACCAATTCCAACTAGTTAGATTCTTGGATGTTTAATTTATACATGTTTCGTTAAAATAGTTAGAACTATTAATTGGTCATGATGATTACCTGAGATATCTTTACTGTACTTTCTGAAGAATTATTATCTCTTGATTTGAAAAAGATAGAAGTTTCTCCGGCTGTATTGTTTTAAACATACTACTACACAAAAGACATCCAAAAAGTTTCGAAAGCTTTGTTTGGTTTATGGAATTAAAATATCCAAACAAAAATTTGGAGTCTAAATTTTCGCATCTTTATAACTCATCATGGAAATGCTTTGTTATCCTTTGCCTTTTATATTTTTACCACTAGTTATTACAATCAAACTCTTGGACTTCTTAAGCTATTAAATCAAGTTTCATGTCTTAGTTTGCGGTCTATTCAAAATATTATTTAAAAAATACTGTTTTTATAAGTCATTACTGGCCTGCTGTAAAGTTTCAAAAATGGAATTAATTATTTGCAAGAGTGAAGAAAAAAATCTGATAAACAATTTTTAAATGGAGCAAATTACAAGTTTGCCGATGATTGTTGTTTCGTGAGTGGATATATGATTTTAAATTAAAAAAAAATATATTTTACACAACTATTCACAAATCTTCTTTGCATATTTAGACTACATTCCAATTTTAATGTTACCCAAATAAATTAGAATTGTTAATTAATTAGTAAATTATAAAATTATATTTTTTGCATTTTCTGTTTGCATTGCCTAACTTCTGCAAGACATAATATTTTATAACGGTTTGCGCTTGTATATCAAAAAACTACATATTAAATAAGCCATATTAAATTTTAAAAGCAATTAAAAGGGCACAACTTAAGAAATTTATGTGAATCACATCTTGAAAGAATGAACATATTGTCTCGGGAAGTTTCTTAATTCGTTGGGCAGCGAATGAGAACATAACTGAATTGAAAATCCTAATGCGTTCTTTTTTCAATTACAAACGTCACGATTTCCTCAAGTAATAGGTACTACTATAGTATGATATATTAAACATTGTGAAACTTTTGAAAGTCGAATTAGCCCAAGTATATTAAAATCATTATTTTCAATTTAAAAAAACTGCAAAATAGGAGAAAGTCCAATCCATCGTTTATATGATCTATGGCCGTTGCTTTTCTATATGCCTAGCGGTTGGCAATGCTGAACTTTAATATAAACCTTCATACCATATATAAAAGCAAATGTAATGTAAGCAAAAGTAAATGTAGCAAATGTCAGATGGAATTAAAATATTTGTATAACAATATTTTTAATAGATTATAAAAATCGTTAGTTTAAATTTATTGTAATGACTATTTGTTACTATTAATAATAATTTATAAAGTATTCAATTAATTTAATAACACCTTTCGTTTTTAGAACACGTTAACTTGAAGCTATTCGTAATTTAACTTACACAAAACAAATATTAAAAACGCTGAAAAAACACAATTATCTTCATGCCTTCTAAAAACTACAGAAGGAATTACAAGAATTAAATTGACATTAAAACTTAATGCTTAATAAACAATGAAAAAGCCCATGTAAAGAGTAATATCATGAAGATTAGGAATCAGAAATTTATACATTGAACAACAATGATGAAACTTGTTTAGATAAATCAATCTAAGTTATGCATGCTAAGGTAAGATCTTGTATGTGTAATATATAATAAATTATTTTCAGAACAAATCCATTTGCTATAACTCGTATACCAATATAGGAAATGATCTTGAAGCATTTTATAAATCTGGAATATGCATCAAAACATTCACAGGCATCAACTACATAAATGTGATATATGCAATAAAACATTAATTTAAGATGGCCATATGTCCCGTTTTAATCGGGACAATCCCAGAGAAAGAACAAAAGATCTGAAAACTAACTTTTGGACTGCCTAACATAGAAGTTGCCGCAAGTACTAATATTTACAAATTAATTATGAAGAAAATTAAATATAATTTTATACAAAGCTTAAACAACATATAGATAAAAAATATGAGATATAAAATAACATACCTTGGAATAATAACGTTCTTACTAAAAGTCATTAATTCTGATTTAACAAATTGATTTATTTAAGAAAAACTGATTTTTGTTGCGTAATTGTATTGCCTCGTCATGGATTAGTTTAACCAAAAATTACTGTTTGGGTTTAGACTAAAGAAAAAATATGTTCACCTCAATTAGTATTTATTTGAAGTGGCACACATATATTCACAACCAAAAATTGCAACATAATTTGAAATATGTAATACAAAATTTGCATCTGACTCTAAATTAAAACATGTTTTTCTACAAGTGCTGCATTCGAATGTAAAATTTGCCATAAAGAAATTACTCAATTGGCTGTTTTAAATAAACTTCTCACTCAATTAAAATGTGACACATACAATAAAGCATTTAATAAAATGGTTATATTAAGGCAACATGTTTGGCAATAAACTTCTATACTGAAATATGCAGCAAAGTATTTTCTCAATCACTTGTATTGAATATACATATCACCATTCATACTGGAGCGAGGGACCGCATAAATATGAGTATTTAAAAGCATCATAAGACAGAGCATACTATTCTGGACTTCCTCATGAGCGTGAGTCGTAAGGTATGTGATAGGATGTTTTCTGAGGCTTGTAATTTAAAGCATATGTTACACACAATAAAGTCATAAATGTTATAAGTGTAAAATTTGCAAGAAAGCTTGTTATTTGAGACGGTACATACAATTTCACAACAAGGAAGGCCCCTATGAATGCAATTCACTAATTCACTAACAGTTGGTTTTATCAAACACATGAATATTGAATTAAAAATTATTTATTGACAAAACTATTATGTGAAAAAGTATTTTTATAAAACATTTATTTGAACATGTGTTTATCAAAGAAGAAACAAAATATAAAGATGATGAAATCAACATATTCATTAATTGTTAAACTTATCGAGCATGATGTTAATACATTAATAGTATGTTATGTAAAATGATTTTCTAATCATTTTTATTTGAGCTACTATGAATTATTGTTTTTTTACTGTTGAAAAAGAATTTGTTTTTCTTAATTTCAGTTCAATTTTTATTGTTACATATTATTTTTAGTATATAAAGAAAAGAATACCAGATGGAGAACAATAACAGCAATAGGTATATCAATGTAAAACATTTGTGTGAATGGTCAGTCAGTTAATATCAGTTGATTTTTATTAATAATTTATAAAGGAAAAATAATTATATTTATTCTTGAATCAATGGATCAAAGTTATATGCAGAATTAAAGTTATATTATATACTATATGTAACAACTGTTATATACTATATGTAACGCTGGAATATGTTATTCCAAATGATTAATTTGAGTAAAGGACATTATTTAGAGCAATAAGTTTTAAAGAATAATATAATTATCATGTATAGATAACAATATAATAAATAACTAGATGTAAGTGTCATCTTCACTTAAGAAAACTTGCACAAGCATCGCAATACATGTAAATAATTTATTTAATCCTTAATCTAGTGGTGCATGGCTTTGTGCCTTAAGGCAACTTGCTGGACCTACCTGTACCGAAATTAAAGCAAAATGAAAATAATCAATAATTGCTTTAAATAATTTTAAATAAATTATTTATTATAATTACATACTGTAAATTTATAGGTGCTTATTAAATTGGACGACAAATGTTTAAAAATTTAGAAAATACGTATTTTTTGAAATTTTATATTTTTACTTTATTAAAATGTTTTTTTTTTTTAATCATTCAAATCGGACGCTCCATCCTCTCAAAAACTGAATTACTATTTTTGGCTTTTTTGCCCCGTATCTTCGAAACGGCTAGACCTGCATTATTTGCTTAAAAGTAATCAGCACGTCTTTTTATCAATACGAATCGAATGTTTTTAATTATTCAAATCGGTTGATCCGTATTCCCGAAATCGTCGACGAAAGTTTGTATTTGCACACACATACATCCATTATTTCTAGAGATTTTGATATTGAGTATTTTATAGAGATTTTGATATTGTCTACACATTTTGTATAATTTTTTTGGGTTCCGTACCAAGATTGTTAATTTTTAAGTTTATTTATATACTTCAAACAAATGTTCTCGATATTTTCGACATTATGGAATAAGCAATTTATAAAATTGAAAAATCATTCGGGTCGTACTCGATCGCGAGGCGTCTTTGCAAAAGGCAATTTTACCGTTTCGGAGGTATGGAGTTTTTGAGAGAACGGATCATCCAATTAGATTAATTCAAAAAATATTTTGCTTGAAAATTTAGTAATTTTAAAAAAATTAATAATCTTCAAAGAAAAAATTAAAATTTTCAAAAAAAATCAAATTTTAGAAATTTTTCATCTTTTCAAAAAAAACTAAATTTTGAAAAATTAAAAAAAAAAAGATTTTTTACAAAAATTTGAGAATATTTCGAAAATTTCAAAAATAAATTGAATATTTTCAAAAATTTCCAAATTCTCAAAATATTTAGAAAAAACTTTTTTTTTTAATTCCAAAAAAATTCAAACTTCTTAAAAAATTTCAAAATTTTGAAAAAAATTCTAAATTAGCAAAATAAAAAAAAATGGACTCTTGTAAGCGTACACATCAGTTGTTCATAAAATACGCTCATCTACCAATTTAACAAGCACTTATAAGAATACAGTATGTAATAAATAATCTATTTGAAATTATTCAAAACAATTATTGATTATTTTCATTCCTCGAATGTTCAATTCCGATACGGGAAGTACCAGCAATTTGCCTTAAAGCACGACGCCATGCGCCCCACTAGCTTTGAAACAATTGTGCTATCTGTGTATAAATTATAGCGCACAAGCACGTGCTTGTATATCATAAAGGCAAGGCCCATTATTCCAAAATGATTGATTTTTTATAATTTAACCACTTTTCGTGGGTTTCTAATATTTTATTATGTTCGTTTATGGCCCATGAACTCCAAAAACCACGAGTTTAACATTTAATTTCAAAGAAACGATCTAACCAAACATTGGCATAAAATTAATGATCCGCAACTGATATCTTTGAAACGGTTTTGAAATTTTCAAAATCAGTTCAGAACTTTTTGTAGAAATATGAACGAAATGTTTTGCATTAAGAACTTCGAATTGCTTTTAAACTTTTGAAATTGGTCCAATCGTTTCTGACGAAACGATAACAATTGACCTCAAATGATACAGAATAACTTTAGACATTGAGAAAACATAAAATTAGCAATTTGGATGTTCTGACGAAAATATAGTTTTTTCCTTCGGCAAGTTAAAACCTCAAGATATAATATATAATTATAAACAAAAGATTCTTTGTAAAACTGGTTTTATAATACATATATTTGTTCGCTGAATGATTGATTCTAAGCCATTGGGATTTTGAATAAATTTACTATTTATCATTTATTTTTGTACGTTTAATTTCTATAATTCAACTATTTTCTGTAGATATATAATACTTTTTGTTTTTATTGTTTCAATTAAAATACATTAAAAAATGGGAAGAAGCAACTTGGCATATATCTTCGAAACTAAGCAGCACAAATTCAAAGTTAAAGGTCTTTGGAACAAGTTTTGAATGATCAAAAACCGTTGTGATTTCTTATTCAATTATCAATTAGTCGAAAACGATTCGACTGATCAAGCAGAACTAATCGAAGCAAATTTGAGACGAATGATTCAAAATGAACTGAATCCTTGAGAACAAAATGAAAAACAAAACCCTACGGTAACACCAATCAATATACCATTGGAAATAAAAATTATTTGTTTTACACTTTATAACTTTAGCACTTTTTTAACATCAACCGACATTGAGATTTGTAACTAAACTAAATTAAATAATACTTAAAACGTTTACTTGTCGCCAGAATACTATTTGCTTTACTAATCAGCGCCTACATTGTTTGTATTGAAATTATTTACACTTGATTTAGCATTGATATAAATAATTATGGAGAAAATCTAAGACAATATAAAATCTACTTCTATTTATATAATCATATTTAACACTAGAGTTACGGATGTTGGTTATATATTTATTTTTACTGAAGTTAGCCAAGTTGACTCATGCAATCAGATGGAAGTTTTTGAAAAAAAAAATAGTTCTGAGCCAATTTGAAACGCCATATTTAGCACAATTGTAATAATTTAGTGTTTATGGAACAAGTTTGTATTTTTTTGTCGATTTTTATGCTTCGCGATTACTAGTAAAACTGTTTAGAATTGGTTTTATGAATTGTCATGGTAATTTTTTACATCTATACATAAATTGTGTAGAAAACTTTGTCATTGTATCTTTTTTGGCTACAGCAATTTGGAGTATTTTGTTTCGATTCGTTTGTATTGGCAGTGCGTTACGTTTTAGAAGTTTCTGAACATTTTGGCATATCTTGGAATATATGGATGTATGTGTGTTTGTGCGCGGATACAATACGGCGTAGGCAGGTCTATCCGTTTCGAGTAAACGAGGCAAAAAGAGTCAAAAATGCTGTGTCAGTTTTTGAGAAACGTGCGATTTGTATAGTTCAAAAAAACATTTTATTTATATTGACTAAACGAAGAACTGTTCAAATTTTTAGAAAGGCGGGTCCAGCGGTTATGGAGTTTCAATAAAAAAATGTCATTTGGTGGCCATTAGGCATATCAAATTATCAGATATTTTATAGAGATTTTATGAATGTGTTCACATTTTGTGTCAATTTTTTTGGGTTTCGTACCAAGATTTTTAACCACCCGTAGGGCAAATTATAGTAATCGCAAAAAATCGAAAATAAATTTTATTTATACATCTTTACGTTTCAGAGGTTTCTGAATATTTTGGCATACCTTATTATTAGATGCATGGAATGAATGTATGTGTGTGTGCGTATGTATATGTGTGTGCGGACACACATTTTTGTCGACGATTTCGGGAACACTGTTCAACCGATTTAAATTATTCAAAAAACATTCGATTCCTATTAATAAGGAGTTTTTGGCAACGGCTTCTAGCCGTTTCGAAGATATGGGGCAAAAAGTGCCAAAAACGGTAACTCAGTTTTTAAGAGAACGGAGCGTCCGATTTTAATGATTAAAAAACATTTTACTTGTATAGACAGGATGAAGAACTAATTAAATTTTTAGGAGGGCAGGTCTAGCGGTTTTGGAGATCTAGTAAAAAAAGTAAAAAATACCATTTTGAGGTCAAAAATGATCATTAGACATATGCACATCAAATTATCAGATATTTCATGGAGAGTTTAATAATATGTATCAATTTTGTTTACAGTAATTTTTTTTTTCTAAATTTCAAATTTCTCACAATTCTATTTTTTTCAAAATTTAAAACATATTTAATCTTTTTCTAAAAATTTAATTTCTGGTATGGGAAGTTTCAGCAATATACCTTAAGGCATGATGCCATACACCGCCAGTTAATTTTAAAATTCACGTATCAGGTTCAAACAAATGTCTTCGATATTTTCGACAGTCACATCAGCACATCTCCCTATCAATAGAAATTGATTGTTTTTTTGAACTATTCAAATCGGTTGATCCGTGCGCCCGAAAACGTGAACGACAAAACACACACATCCATTTTTTCTGATGTGTGCTAAAATGTTCAGAAACCTTCAAAACGTGTAGATAAGCAATATTTTTCAATTCCGATTTTCAGCCCATTACTTCGGGAAGTTAAATATCATTCGGTTCGTACTCGATCGCGAGGCGTTTTTGTATAATTCGGTGCTCGCTTAATAATAAAAATATTATTGTTTATGTTTTTTAAGAGCATATTTTAATAAACAAAACATAAGTTATTAATTATATATTTTGTTTCCTTGAATATTCTATACGAGTCACGAGTCTATTATATGTAAAATGCCACATAGAATTTTTTATATATTTTTTTCTATCTTTTTACTCTCGTTGCCTATGTGTTAAAATAAATAATATGAACTCATTTCAGAACAAATATAACTACTTGGTATTGGTATTTTGTCTTGAGGCAAGTTACATGAACTTTCCGAAATGTGTACATAATACACTTAATCAATAAAAAATAAATTAATTTATGAGTGATTAATAGTATTCCGAGTGGATTTATTACAAATATTTGAAAACGAACAAACACATTAACTCGGAGAGTATTTTCTAAAAGTAAATATTCACAAATCAATAATTTGGACTTCAATGGTTTATTAGTTATACCAAGTAGTAAATCGTCTTATTTTAATTTTAACAAACGTTAAAAAAACTACTTTTACTTTCTCAAACTTTGTTGAATTTTTAAAATTAAATTACTTATCGTAGGGCCGTAGTATTTCAGTAAGTTCTATTAAGCCATGATATATATCGCCAAAAAAAGTTCCATAAAAATCGGCATAAATAAAACAGCTCGGTAGATTTTCGCATAAAACTAATATGTATCATTCCCAACTACAATCTCTTGAACAGTTTTTGATTTTTCAAAATTGATTCGATAGTATGAGCTTAAATGTGGACAAAAAACTATTTTTTTCAAATTACAAAGAAACGGCTCAGCAGCTCGTCGCACAAACGATAATCCACATCGAAATACATCGATTTTGAGAAAACGTCGATTTACAGCAAAAAAACTGTTCACACACACATATTTTTTCAAATTTGGTCTTATTCGATTCAGAATGGCTTGTAACGTCGAGAAAACATAAAATTAGCGAATCGGATTTTTTTATGAAAACAAATTTCTTCTTCGGGAACTATTTTTTTCATTGACAATGCCCGTGTTAATACCGGTATCACGGTATTTCACATTTCAAATATCGAATGCGCCGGTAGTCAGATCTTACAATGCATTAGTACGTTCCTGGAAGCCCTAATTGTCGCCGGAAACTGTGTTTTATTGGCCACGAAAATAATGAAAATCATTTTGTACGAATCAATCATTTATTTTTCAATTCATACTCTGAGATTGCATCTTTATTTATTTACGATTACAAATTAAATTAATATAACTCACCATTTTTTTTCTCGTCCAATCCGATGTTGCGCACTTGAGTTTTCCATGGAAGTGCACTTTAATTTTTTACAAGTAAATTATAAAGAAAATAGTTTAGAATGTATTTAGTTTGTTAGATAGTTATTTGATGTCGCGAAGGGCCTGTAATAAAAAAATAAATTAATTGATTAATTTAGTGAAACCAAATTGACAATTATTACATTTTTTAAATGTAATTAATTTCCATGTCATTATGTTTTATGTAACATAACATAGTCAAATATGGAAACCAATCATCAAATTGAATTAAAATAATATTTAAATTAAGGTTGAAATTATTTTCGAAAATTGGTGGGTATTTTAGAAAATTAAAAATGAATTCGTGCAACTTTTTGTTGTAGTGAAACTATTTTCATACTTTTTTATGCAATTTTTTATGTAAATCTAATGAAATCATCATTCAATTGATCTTTATAAAAACCTATGATTTACTACATTATATATGCATTATATTATATCATTTAAAAGATCTTTATCAAAATATACAAACTTGATGAACTTAACTTGTGCTTGTAGTAAAAATTATGTTCAAAAAAGATAGAATCAATTGACTATTAGGAAATAGGGGCATGTGCTAAGAGAGTGAAAATTTAGGGTTGTATGTATTTTTTAATTGCGAGCTTTAGAAACATAAAATGAACTAGGGGAGAATGGCATCATGCCAAAAGCAAATTGCTGATACTTCCAGTACCGTATTTCAAAAATTTTGAAAACCTTGCAAAAATTATATTTTTGAATTTTGATTTTTTTAGCGAAATATCGATGCGCGTAAGGGCCGCGTTGTCTTCACACTTTTTGCCCTGTATCATTCAAACGGCTGGATCTGCCTTGGCCAAAAACTAATCAGCACTCCTCATCAATCAATCAAATGGGTTTTGAATCATTCAAATCGGTTGATCCGAAACTTGCAGTGTATTTTATTAATGTAATTGAAGATATTTAAAACAATTGTTATTAATCATAAGCTAGTTAGTATTGGTATCTATCTTTGAGGCAAGTTACCAGAATTTCCCGATATGTGTAAAATATTGCCTTAATCAATAAAAAGTAAATTAATTTATGAGTGATTATTAGATAAGTATTCCGAGTGAATTTATTACACATAATTGAAAACGAACGAACACGTTAGTTCGGAGTATTTTCTAAAGGCAAATTTTCAAAAATCAATAATTTTTATAATTAAAACAGTTTACACAGGTTTAGCATTTTCATGTATTCCGATACTCTATCGTTATACCAAATAAATCGTCTAATTTTAATTTTAACAAACGTCAAAGAAACTACTCTTTTTCTCAAAGTTTGATGATTTTTTAAAATCAAACTATTTGTAGTAAAGCCATAATATTTCAGTAAGTTCTATAAACTTCGCCTAAAACTAATCTGTATCATTTCCAACTAATATATTTCGAACAGTTTTTGATGTTTTAAAAAAAATAAAAACACTTAAACCATTGTGAAACAAAATTTTGACTTTTTTTTAATTACTACTTTTATATGACTATTATTGTTAAAATACTTAATAATTAGTTAAATAAAAACTTATAATTTAAAAACACTTAAAAAATTGTGAAACAATTTCTTTCATCAAAATACCTAAAAATTTGTAAAATAAAAAACTCATATTGTAAAAATAGTTGATAATAATAATAAAAATGATAATGATAATATTAATAATAATAATATTAATAATAATATCAATAGTATAAGACACTTAAATTTATTAAAATATCATAAAATAACCTAAAATTTGTTAAATAAAATAATTATGTTGTAAAAGTATTGTAAAGATTATTAAAATACTTATTAGATTTAAAAAAAATACTTGCAACAAACAAACTAGTTATATTTAAAAATAATTTAAATTAACTAAATATAAATAAGTTTATAGTAAATAAATTAAATAATAAATAAATAAGTAATAAAATAGCTAATAATTAATTAAATTATATTAAACCTATAAAATATTGACTTAAGCCTTATTATAATATTATTATACCGACGGCTTGTAAAATAAATAAATAAATAAATGTTAAAATCAATTTGGTAGTATGAGCTTAAATCTGGATGAAAAGTTTAACACTTTTTTAAAAATTGCAAAGAGATGGCTCGGCAGATCGTCGCGCAATACTGACAAACGATAGTCCTCATCGAGATACATCGAATGGCTTTTAAATTTCTGAAATTGGTCCTGCCGTTTATTAGAAAACGTCGATTTACGGTAAAAACCTGTTCACACACACACACATACTTTTTCCAAATTTGATTTCATTCGATATAGAATGGCTTGAAACGTCGAAAAAATATAAAATCGGATCGGACTTTTTGATGAAAGCATAAACTTCTCATTTGGGAAGTTAAAAATGTAAACAAAACTGCGATTCTGTTACATCTAGTTATTGAAAAAAACGCTCGTATCTTTCGTGATTGATTGCTGAGTTACATTAGTAGAGTGAAATATCTCATTCAGCTTCCTAATATGTAATTGAGGCTTATAAGCTTATCATTGATTTAATTAATCTGTGGAAACTCAACAACGTACATCACAGCATACAACACATATCAAACTATCGAATTATGTTCAGAAAATTTTCAGCGTTTATTTAAAAAGACTGTCATTTATTTTCAGTGAAAGTGTCGTTAGATTTTTGTGAAATAAGTATTAAGTCCGGTATTGATTTTAATCATGCTTTTATAAAAGCAATCGGACTTAATACTTACAAGATAACATATATCTTGTTCGGTACGCTAAATTCTAAAGGTGAAAGTGCCTTTTAGCATACTTCTCTTCCCAAACCCCGGATTGGGGTTGATAATGGGAAAGAAGTAAGCACCCATTAGAGAGTTTTTTTTTCTCTCAAAATTAAAAACAAATAGTTCTTTATTCCATTTATTTAACATTAAAAAATCAGTGCACAGGTGTTGAAAGAGACCAGAGTAATTCCCGGGCAGCCGCCTGGGAAGAAATTAAGAATAATGAAAGTGCAGAAAATAGAAGTGCTAACGAGCGAGACCCTCAAAAATAAATACAATGCGCTATCTGATCGGACTGGTATGGACACGGACAGGGAGCTTGAGGAATACAAGAAGGTCAAACGGCGAAAGAAAGCTAAAAACCAGGAGCTCGAGAAAATCAATGTTGTGTGGCAGCCATCCACTTCAGGGGTACAGGCAGCACCATTGAAGAAAAGCCATATGAAAGAAGAAAAAATTCCGCCTATCATTGTGAAATCTGAATTAGAGCTGAAGACTATTCGCTATATCTGGGAAACAACCAAAATCAATTTCAGATATTAGTTCCTGAACAATAATTCACATAAAATCTTCATTGATTCAATTACTGATCAAGAAGAAGTTAAAAACATACTGAGCGAATGCAATTATCCCTTCTACAACTACTCCATAAAACAAATCTAGGCACAATTACGGGACTCCACCTTTCTATAACTGAGACAGAAGCCTGCGAACTACAACTGAAAGGAACTAAAGTAAAGCAAGTAGTGCAAGTAACAGGAAAACAGTCGAACGGTAGTCAACATAAACTGCCAATATACATAATTTTAGTCGACAAGGACCAGGATATAGCGGAGCTAAAGCGCGTCACTAACATTGGTGGATACATCTTCTCCTGGGAGGCCTTTAGAACACAGAACAGGGCGTTGCAGTGTCACAAATGCTTGAAGTTCAACCATACATCCTACACCAGCGACCTAAAACACAGGTGTATAAAGTGCCTCAATATGGACGCACCAGGTGCTTGCCTGAAACTGCCAACTGAGGAAAAGATGTGTGTGAACTGCAAGAGCGCCCACCCGGCCAACTACTCGAAATGCAAGACAGACATACAGGCCAGCACCAACAGGTCCGGTCCAGACTTTAATACACCGGAGGGACTTTTTGCTACTATGGGTGAAATCAGGATGCTGTTTGCTGATCCCCCAGGTTTAACAAATATAACATGACATATAACGAGAAATATACAACAATACTTAACTTTTTAGCAGCATCTCCGTAAATCAAATGCGCGATTTACACATAATGCACTTTAACTCTAACGGACTTAAAAACAACGTGAACGAACTGAGACAGACAATAACAAATTATGATCTGGACATTGTAATGATTAACGAGACACATTTGAAACCTACGGACAGGCTCTACATCAATAAGTGCATAGTTTACAGAAACGACAGACAGGCGGGCGCACGCGGATGGGGCGGCACTGCGATTTTGATCAAGTCGAGCATCAGACATGAGCAAGTGCCAAACCTGACAGCGGGCGGTTCTGAAATAACAGCTATCAATGTATACAAAAGAGGTCAAAAAGTAACTATAATATCGATTTACAAATGGACTGCAACATACAGACTTACAAAGACTGCTGGACTCGAACAGATTTGTTCTTGTGGCAGAAGACTTTAACGCACAACACACATCTTGGAACTGTAACTTCAACAATGCAAGCGGAAACAGACTGTACGAATACCTGACCGAACACAACACCACAGACGCACAACTATACTATCCTGACACGCCGAGCATTGGCATTGACAAAAAATCTACACGTAACATCCGAACCCATAACAAGAACACTTTTTAACTCCGACCATAACCCAGTTTTCATCACTATTTCAGGCAGACTAGACGTCGACCAAACTCCCAAACGCAAATTTCTAGATTATTCCGAAGCCAACTGGACATTTTTTACAGACATCATCACAGACAACACACGACACACATTGCCAATCGATACCAACATTGACATTGAGGAGGCTGTGACACACCTTACTCTGACAATCACAGACGCTGTACAACAGGCTATTTCGATACTAGAACTAAACTGAAGAAACTGTGGCAACTGACACACAATACGGTTTTAAAGAACGGCACTCCACACTACTCCACTGACACAACTCATAGAAAACTCAGTTCTCAATTTAAACAGACGAAACCATACCGGATTGGTGTTACTCGACTTTGAGAAGGCATTCGACATCATCTGGATGGACAGACTTATTTATAAACTCATTCAACTCAACTTTCCACCGTGCATTACAAGAACATTACATCATAGCTCTCAGACCGCAACTTCACCGTACAAGTAGACAACAGGCTTTCGGCGGTTAAACAAGTGACGGCGGGAGTACCGCAAGGCTCGATCTTGGGACCGCAAGGTTTAATGTCTACATCCACGACATATCCACTGACACCGACACAATGTTACTAACGTTTGCTGACGACACTGCCATATACAAATCATCACGATCACCTACACTACTGACTACAAAGATACAGACACACATAGACAATCTATCCCAATATACTGATAAATGGCAGATCAGGATCAATCTGGAGACGGAGACAATTAAATAGCCGAAATGCCATGACTAGACTGACTGACGGTCCAAGGATGTCAAATACCTTGGTGTGACCTTGGACCATAGACTCAGCTTCAAGAAACATATTAATACGAAAATTGGACAGGCTTACGGGATGTTAAATCTACTAAGACCTCTCTTGAACCACAACAGCCCGCTAAGCGTGAAGAACACACGGACACTTTACCTCACACTGTTTACAAAACCACGTATACTATACTAAGGGTAAATATCCGAACAATGTCAAAAATGCAATGTAAATATTTATATTTATTGAAATATATATTCATTTAAGTTCAAGTTCAGAAATTTTCCAGTTATTGCTTAAATATAGAAATATGTTTATTTCAGTGCTCCGTTTCTCAGTGTTAATTTTTATTATTTCTAAAAGTCATTATTATCACTCAAAGTTATGATTATACAAGGTACTTTCGCACTAATCTCTCAGTTTTTTCAAAATGTGGAGTTAGTTAATATATGCACTCAAATAGCGTATAAAGTTAACCTTTCTACCCGCGGCTCTTTAAGCTCAGCTCTACACTATACTTATATTAATTTTTATAGTCATATTTACTTGTTTATTCCGCAGTATCTTTATATAGTATAATTAAATATCTGTGTATTAAAAAATAAAGAAAATGTCTTCAAAAAAACAAAAAAAATTAGAGGGCGATTAACCTATAATAAAAATAGAAATAAATCCTTTATAATATTTTAACTTTGAAAATTCCAATCGAAATTCATTCAAAAACGTTCACTGACAGAAATCGAGATGAAAAATGATTTAATTACAATAATTATTCTTACGAAATAGAGGTTTGTCATAAGAAGTTGAAAATTTAGGGTTATCTGTGTTTTTCATATACGCATTATAAAAAAATAAAAAATATAAAGTCAAAAACCTGTCCGGGGATTAACCCTAACAATTTCCCAAATTTTCACGGCGATCGGATGTATGGTCTATGTAAAAAGATATAAAGACCTATTCTGCCGCATAACAGAAAAATGTTATGGCAAGGCCATGTTATGAAGAACGTTCCATACCAAATATTGACAAAAGCCAGTGGTCAGTGTGCAGTCAGGGGTATTTCTCAGGTTGTCAAATAGAAAACCTATTCTAGAAACCGCACAAATGTCAAAAAAAAGATATTAAATAACAGGGT
>NW_020536329.1:0-18349 GCF_003426905.1 Ctenocephalides felis | reverse complement strand
GTTTGTTAGATCATTCAAATCGGATACTTCGTTCTCTCAAAAATTCGATTTCTATTTTCTGCACTCTTTGCTCCGTATCTCCGAAACGGCTGGACCGCCTTTGCCAAAAACTAATCAGCTCTTTTCCCAATCAATAGGAACCATTCAAATCGGTTGATCCGTGCGCCCTAAAACGTGACTGGAAATTTGTATCCATACATACATACACACACACAACATACACACACACACACATACACACACACACACACACATCCATTTTTTCTGAGGTATGCCAAAATGTTCAGAAACCTTCAAAACGTCGAGAAATGTGAAAATTTTCAATTCCGATTTTCGGCCCATTACAATAACTTACCCTACGGGAAGTTAAAAATTATAATAAGGCTTTAAATTTTTTGCCACCTGCCCGTTACAAGTTACCCCGCATATAGGATAAAAAGGTCTAGATAACAAATTTTTGGAAGACATCAAAAAAGCACATTTCTACAATGATGAAGTAGAAGTCAGTTTACTGATCGTAGTCAGATAATTGTTCGTTTGATATGTCTTATTTGTTGTGATATAATTGTTATGGTTTTCACAATATAGTTTATATTTGCTCAAAGTCAAATTGGACCTTTGTGCCTCGCCCTGCTCTACATATATACTTTTTATTAAATTTACTTTAATTCATCGAATGTAACTTGAAACTTTTCAAAAAGCAGGTCAAAGAAGAAATACTTAATTAATTTTTTATCTCTCCTCGCAAAAATTTAAAAATTTTGTATAAGTTCAGTAGTAATATTTACAATTATACACAAAATCCAGAATCCAAAAACTTAAAACGTAATCAATAAGTCGAAAGACCAAAAAAGACTTGGATTGGATTATACTATGTTTTCTATAGCAATTGTATAAATCTTCCAGTTTGATTGTATGGACAAAATATAGACAAACTAATTGGGTTTATTGTTTTTATAATACCTTATTGTATATAGCATTCAAACGAAACAAATCCTTATACACTTAAAGTATTAATATTTTTGATTCTCTAGAAATGGTTTAGAATATACCTTATTTAGCAAAACAACGTTTGCCGGGTCAGCTAGTATATATATATGTATATATATTATATATATATGTTATATGTATATATATATATATATATATATATATAATTGTAAGATTCTGAATTTGATGTTGACATATGTATTAACAAAGTCTAGTAATCGGGCATAACATCAATAAAAAAAATGAATTTCTTTCAAAAATTTATTTTAAATCCATACGTTTTGGCTATAATCCTAGCCTTCATTCAGTGGAAAAATTAATTAATCTTAGTGTTGAATTGGAAAATTTTAATAATCCATGGTATCAGAATATGGTAATGCACTACACTATGTATTATAAACATTAACTTGAAATTACACAATATTTTCACAAAATACTAATTTTAAAAATCACAAATGGATAGTGTGTTGTTCGTAGACTGGTTGAAGATATAAATTATAGACTAAGAAGATACTTGTATCTTCAACCAGTCTACGAACAACACATTATCTAATTGTGATTTTTTAAATTAGTATTTTGTGAAAAATATTGTGTAATTACAAGTTTAATGTTTATAATACATAGTGTAGTGCATTAGGGTAGGGCGGGGCTAGTTGAGCAAATTTTTACTTAAACGGATGTAGCACCTCAATGAAAAGTCTCAATAAATTGTTATATGGCTTAATGGATTTGTTGTTTATCGCTTAACAAAAGTGTTAATACTATTTTTTGGTAATAAGTAAAATTTAAAAGCTACAGCTGTTTAAATGCAAAAAGTCAAGTATGCTCAATGTACCCCATAGGTGAGGCAAGTTGAGCACTAAGAAAGTATAATGAAATCATAGGTTCAATGTCGATTAGTGATGAAATAAAATAAGTTTTTAATAACCAGTTCTATATTTATAGTCTTTATTGACAAAGAAAACAAAACTTATAGTAATTTGCTTTGAATAATTAACGAAAAGTAGAATCAACAGAACAATATCGTATCTTAGGAATTATTTTACCATTATATTCAGTATTTTTGTTGAGAATCATTATTTCTTTATAGACTTAGCTTAAATCTTAAAAATAATAATCAATTTCTGGAAGTTAATGATAATTGTCTTAGTGACAGAACAAGTTTAGCAACTATGCTCAACTAACCCCAACTCGGAATTTCAAAATAAAAGTGAGTTTATAAAAAAACCGTGAGAATTATAGCCAGAATCTCTGTGTATATTAAAAGTACTATAATTATATTGAAGAATAACATTTACCTGATTAAAAATGAATAACATTTGACTAAACCAGACGAAAACTCGTGATAAATTACGTTTTTACTTTTTGGTCTCAAAACAAACAAAACGCCCGTGAGTCTCACTCATTTGTCCAGCGGCCACTAGCGATCGCGGGATGTTTATTTCCCCCAAACCTCTATCTTTCCGCCATATAAAGCCTAAACGGACGGTGGATAGTTTTCAAGATATTTCGAATGCTCAACTTGCCCCTATGCTCAACTAGCCCCGCTCTACCCTACCATAACCTGATACCATGGATTATTAAAATTTTCCAATTTAACACTAAGATTAATTAATTTTTCTACTGAATGAAGGCTAGGATTATATTCGGCTATAATCCTAGCGTATTGATTTAAAACAAATTTTTGAAAGAAATTCATGTTTTTTATTGATGTTATGCCCGATTACTAGACTTCTTTAATATATATATATATATATATATATATATATATATATATATTATATATATATCTTATATATAAAAATGGAGCTGTCTTTCAAATGTCCGAATAAAACTCGAAAACGACTGAATGGATTTCCCCAGACTTAGTCTTGAAAAATTCGTGCCAATCCAGAGATTGTCCAAAAGGTGAGATAATATTTCAAATCCGCGTAGAAACTTTACATTTTTAATTTGAAAATTTTTGTAGAAGCGTAATTTGAATTAAACAATGGACGGTGGCAATTACGTGAAATGTCAAACGCTTTTGACAGATGATGTTCAATTACGTTTAATAGGATGTTTTACGCAAATATTATTTATTTATGATAAATTTGTAGTAAGTAGTTTTGTTTGTAGTTTTATTTATATACAAAAACGTTAGTAAACGGGCCGCAAGTGTTACCTGAGACTCAAAATATAAACTTTTTTGATATGTTAATATGAAAATGCACTTTTTGGTATATTTTTCTCAAACACGGTGCTCTGAAAGATCTCATTTGTATAATTATATTCTCATTATTTAAACTTAGAACCTAAATTTGATATCGATCAAATGGACATTTTGTCGAATAACATTTTTCCAGTTATAATTTCCCAGAATTTATCGCAGAATAGATAGTAATATATGAAGGTCCGGGATTAAAAAGGTCCACCACCGATGTGTCAAAAATCAGTAAAGTTAAGCATTGTTTAACAACAATATTTGAAAGTAGAGGAAAAAAGATGTATAGCCAGCTACAACCTTGATTTGAAAACGATAATCTTTAAAATGGGGGAGATAAACGGTGATCTTTGAAAATCCATAATAAAAGTATTTTCTTCCGTTGGTAGTTTTAGCATTAGTTAAAAATGTAATTATTTTGTAAAATACCTTTAAAATTATAATAAGGCTTTAAACCTTTTGCCACCTGCCCGTTACAAGTTACACCGCCTATAGGGTAAGAAGGTCTAGATAACACATTTTTGAAAGACATCAAAAAAGCACATTTCTACAATGATGAAGTAGAAGTCAGTTTAATAAACGTAGTCAGATAATTGTTCGTTTGATATGTATTATTTGTTGTGATAAATTGTTATGGTTTTCACAATATAGTTTATATTTGCTCAAAGTCTTTGTGTCTCGCCCTGCTCTACATATATACTTTTTATTAAATTTACTTTAATTCATCGAATGTAACTTAAAACTTTTCAAAAAGCAGGTCAAAGAAGAAATACTTAATTCATTTTCTATATCTCCTCCAAAAATTTGAAAATTTTGTATAAGCTCAGTAGTATTATTTACAATTATACACAAAATCCAGAATCCAAAGAGAATCTGTAAAACTTGAAACGTAATTAATAAGTCGAAAAACCAAAAAAGACTCGGATTGGATTATACGATGTTTTCTATAGAAAGTGTATGAATCTTCCAGTTTAACTGTATTGACAAAATATAGACAAACTAATGGGGTTTATTGTTTTTATAATACCTAATTGTATACAGCATTCAAACAACACATCCTTATTCACTTTAAGTATTAATATTGTTGATTCTCTAGAAATGGTTTAGAATATACCTTATTTAGCAAAACAACGTTTGCCGGGTCAGCTAGTATATATATAATATACCCCATAGTTACCCTATATAGATGAAGGGTATTTTACGCATGCGCAAAACGCAGTCGACAGTCCTGTCAAAAATCTGCACAAAAATGTTCCACGTGCATCTTACGGCGTCTCAAACAATTAAGTACAAACCTAAAAACGTTAATTAGTTAATAATTATTTAGTATAATCAAATATTTAAACAAAAAATTAAAGAAATTTGTGTCAGTCGGCGTTCGTAAATTGTTTAGAGACATGGCGCGGAGGTTATGAATTGTAAAGTCAAAACTTGGTTAATTAATCAATAGTTACTGTTGAAAATTATAATATTAACAACTATAATAATGATGATTATTACTGTTTAAAATGGTGATGGTTGATAATTATTATTATAAATTACTAGTTTAATAATGTGCTTGTTAATATAGGCAATATAAAAAAATATTAAAAGTTTCGTTATTGTTCACATACAAGACTAACTAATAATTTCACAATAATTATTAACATATTTAAATTCGTTTCAAACCAGTGTGATTAAAAGAAACCATAATATTAATACAAGTGATTATAAAATAAAAATGATAAACAAAAATATGAAACATAATGTTTATACTATATATATTTTATACAGTATAGAATGCAGAAATTTGTTTTAATTAATGTGTAAAATATAAAAATTGTTGCAAGTGAACCACAAAGGTGATATAAACTTCTCGATATGCGGAAATAATCGACTTAATGAATTACAAAGTTTTAGCTGTTTAGATAAAATTTTCAACTGTTTCTTTTTTTTAAATAAAGTTTCCATATTTATTGACATTCAATTAATACGATTTCCAAATAATATCTTTACGACTTAAATATATGTACGTGTATTACTTAAAGTAATAACCACTATGACGCGCTTAGAACATGCACGGTGTATGTTCTTTTGTCTTACTGTATTTTTCGATGGCCTATGATGTTTTAGGGTGTTTATTGAGACCAGGCTAGAAAACGGCTAGACCTGCCTTTGCCAAAAACTAATCAGCAAGTCTCCTTATCAATACGAATCGAATATTTTTTGAATTATTTAAATCGGTTGATCCGTGTTTCCGAAATCATCGACGAAAATTTGTATTCGCACACACACGCACATATACACACACACACATACACACACATATAGACTCACACAAATACATCGATTTTTTTCTAAGGTATGCAAACTCAGAAACCTTTGACACGTAAAGATATATAAAAATTTTCATTTTCGATTTTACTCTATCGACGTACAAAGTTCCACTAAAAAGTAATAAAAACTAGTGGCGTGCAAGGCATTGTGCCTTAAGGCAAATTGCTGGAACATCCCGTACATTCAACATATAAAAATCATTCAATATATAAAAAAATATTTTCAACTTTTACTTTTTTTCTAATTCTAATAATTATATTCAAGGCGTTTCAAGTCAATTGTTTGAGACGAAATTTGGACAGAGTACGTGAGACAATTTTTGATCATTCATCAATGTTTTTGCGTAAACGGCTAAACCAATTTGAAAAATTTATAAACCATTCGATGTAACTCAATAAAGGTTGGTGTTTATTTGCTCGACGATGCTGTTTCTTTGTAATTAGCGGAAAAGTTAAAGTTAAAGTATTTCGTCAAAGATATGGAATCGTGCTGATTGGTTTTTGGTAAAGATCGGCCTAGTTGTTTTTTCGTAATTACTTTTTAATTTGCTTTTGATAATTTTTGTAAAACTTTTTTAAGATAGAGAATATGATCTTAAAATATTACAGTCCTGGGACAAGTTGTTTAATTTTAAAAATTCATCAAAGATTGAATAAATGTTAGAAATGTTTGAAAAAATGTTTCGACGCGATTAAAATTTGATAATTGTCGATGTTTTCTATAAAAATTTAGAGCCGAATATAAATGCAATTTAAAAGCCATTCGATGAAACCCAATTAGTTTTTGGAGAAGATCGATTGGTTCGGTTCCCTGAAATTAAATTAAAAAGAGCGTTTATAATTAAATTTATGTATTAATTAGACTTGATGTTCTGAATGACAATCCTAGCATATCATAGTCCGACGAAAAGTGATTGAACTATAGAGATTCATTAAAGTTTAGCTGTAACAGTTTTTTTAAACTAATATATCTTGAAATCCGCAGGTTATATTTTTACGAAATAAAGATGAATAGATGCTGTAAATCAAGTCAAAATAATTCCGGATAATTTATTCAATTTTGAATAGTTTATTATTTATTTTAAAAAAATGGACTTATTTCTAAGTATTTTTTCATAAATCAACGGAAACTATAATTAATACAAATAAAATATATAATGTCTACTGTAATATAACATTTTATTATATTTATAAAAATATAAAATATTTTACTACATTAATATTGTTTGTCAGGTGTTTTGTAATAAATAAATAATAAATATATTAAATTAAAAGTATATTAACAAATGCATTTTTCACTAGCTTTAAGCTTATCAAAAATTAATTTAAATCAAATAATGAACAAAATGGATTAATACTAGCAACTTTCAAATTATTTTTTTATCGGAGCTTTACTATATTTATTAAATATGGGTTTGATGTACCACCGAACTGATAATGGTGAACATGCACTATCGAAACGTAAGGTACAAACTTTTAAAACAAGCGTAGAAAATGATGGAAAATTCACAATAAAGAAAAATACAAGACGATGGAAATTCAAATGCAAAAATGTGGCGACTTTGGAGCTTCCTATATGGAATTATAAGTAAGTTGAATAAGCAAAATTGCTAACTTACCATAGGATAATTTATAGTAATCAAAAAGAAATCAAAAGCTTGTGGTGCATGGCATTGTGCCTCAAGGCAAATTGCTGGAACTTCTTGTACAGTAATTAATCATTTGAGCAATAAAATAATCAATGATCAGATAAGTTTTTTGAGCGGCAAGCGTTTATCAACACACAACATATTTATATCTTTATAAATAATAATGATAATAATAGACTGAAAGCCAGTGAACCATTTAAATAACGGTATTTCTGTAAAGCTAAAAATTTTTGCACTGGTGATTCTTAACGTGCTAAGTACGGAAATGACGGTCTGGCAGGTTTAACACTAAACATACCATAACGGGTCAAATGACCCATTTCGAACTTTTGCATTGAAAATGCACGTATAATTTCATTGCATTTGCACATTTGACTTCATGACTTTTTTTAAGTAATTAAAGTACAGTTATAAACAACATTTTTTTCTTGTTTTGTTTTGTTTATTCTGAGTAATCCTTCTTGTATACCGATATCTACCACAATGGGTCATTTGACCCGGAGAGATTTTTTTGGTTTATGAGATTGTCGAGTCATATTTGCAGTTAGTAAGTTGCACATTCTTCTAAACACTGTTTCGTAAAGTAGTTCAACAAAAATAGCTCAGAAGAATTTCAAAAAAATATCAAATTTTAGATTGAAAATAGCTTTTTATTGTTAAAAAAACTGGCAGACATTGAAAGTCTTGGTAAGTACCTAGCTTATATTTTATTTTGATAGCTATAGTAATACAGGTTATTTTTTACCCAGAAAAATGTCAAGGCAAACAAGACAGTGCCAGTTCATGAAAGATATAAATAATATTGGCGAAGAGTTTTCAGAAATTAGTGAAGATGAATTTTCTGAAAATAAAGATATTTTGGTTGAAAATAAAAATGAGTTTGATTCAACAGATACTGACGATGAAGAAAACAATGATAAACGTTTACCTGAAACTGTTTCATATTACAATAAAACCAAATTTGATGTAGACATGACTGATCAAATGGCGAAGAAATTTACTGCAAAACCCAAGTCTTGCAGATGGCCTCTCCAAGTTTTTTTTTCAATATCCTTGATTTAGCTGGCATAAATGCCTGGATTTTGTACAAGCAAACGACAGGAGAAAATATCTCGCAACAAGATTTTTTACTCAAGCTAGCAGAAGAACTTGGCGCCGATTTTTGAGAAGTCCGTGAACAACCAAAACAAGAAACAAATACGAAAGTATCGTTGCCTAAGTCTACTACAGATGCTTATATATGTATGAGATGTCAAATAGGATACTGTAAAGAAAATAAAACCAACAAAATTTACTCTAACTGTAAAAAATATGTTTGCGGAAAATGTACAATTATGAATACACTATGAATTAAAAATTTTTATTTTTGCTTCTGTAATAGAAATGCTTGACATACTATTTTGTTTAATTATAATAAATTTAATTTTTATTTTTATTTTCTTCCTAACATCCATATTTAATATATTCAAGCATGAAACATAGAGTCGGGTCATTTGACCCGCTATGGTAGAAATAGGTATATATTAAGTCTTGGTATGATTAGTGTTAAGCCCTGCACATCATGGTCGTACAGGCGTTTGAAAGTGTAAAAAAAACTGAAAATTAAACTTGTTCCTGTAAGGTTCAAATTTTTATACGATGTAATTTATTCATTGAGAAGTTGGAAAATCCAACTGCCAGACCATTTCGACCTGCACAAGTACATGCCAGACGAGCCGGAAAATGAGCAAAAAATGACACAAAACTAGCTGTAAGTGGAATACTGTCTTAAGGCAATTAGGGCATCGTGCCTTAAGGCAACTTGCTGGAACTTCCCGTAGCAAAAATTATTATTTTTTTAAAAACGATTAACATTTTTGAAAAAAAATTTACTTCGAAAAAATTAGATTTTTGAGAAACTATAAATTTGACAAAAAATTACTTTTTTTTGAAAAAAAAATGTTTATTTGAAAACAAGTAAAATGTTTTTTGAATTATTCAAATCGGACGCTCCGTTTACTTAAAAACTGAGTTACCGTTTTCGGCACTTCTGCCCCGTATCTTCGGAACGGCAGAACTTTGTCCTGTAAGGCTGAAATTTACTTATGTGTTTATCTGAACAATTCTAAAAAGGCCTTTGCAATTGCCAGACCATTCTGGCTAGCATAAGCGCTTGCCTCGAAACTTATAGCATATATTCAATCTATATTATGGGAAATTACAAATTATGGTCGAAATAAATTTAATTAGTCACAATAAATATATGACCATAAATTAATCATCATTATCTAATAAGCTAATGAATACATCAATTCAGACTTCATAAAGTTTGCAATATTCGTGTGCGTAAATTGCTACACCTGATGGGGATATTACAAAAGTATTTAAATTGAAAATATTGAATTGTTTAACTTTGCAATAATTTTCTATATTAAAACAGACAAATTATTTACATTTCTGAAAGTAGGTGAAAATTTGAAAGAAACATTTATTTCTGAATGTTCAACTACGCAGGAAGATATTTTTTGACAGCCTTTGAGTCAATATCACTGATTCCTACAAAGCCAAACGTCATAATTTGAAATATTTGAACTGTTGAACTCTCAGCTGATTCATCATTGTAGAAATGCGTTTTATGCTGCTTTTCGAAAATTTGCCACCTGGCCCCTTTTACCCCATAGGGAATCTTAGATTTCGTCAGAAATATTCATCATCAGAGTTGAAATAACAATATATATATAGATATATATAACTTTTTTTTTTAATTACATTGTTTAACTTAATTTACTTTTTATTAACTATTTTTAATTGCTTTCACTGTGAAAGTTCAGTTGGTTCTTTGTACCCCACCCACGTGTAAGTATTTATACAGGTTATATAAAAAATTGTTTAATCTAACCTAAAATTATCAGTACGTAAATCAGTGCGTAAAATAATTAAATAACTTATACTTAAAAATTATAATTAAACAACAGTGCTTAGAACCAAAATAAACTAGAAACGATAAAAATACTTTTGTTATGGATTTTCAAACATTCAAACTGTTTATCTTCCGATATTAACGTCGTAAAAATCAAGGTGATGGCTGATTATACATCTTTTTCCTCTACTTTCAAATATTGTTGTTAAAAAATTCGTAACTCTATTTGTTTTTGAGATATCGGTTTTTACCCGCAGATCTTTAAGCTCTGCTCTACCCTATATTTAGTAGTCACACAGTTCATATCTCTGATACGTACAGTTTCATACTAAAAATGTAGCAGTTTATCAGTTTCTTACGTAGGCCAGGTATTCAGTTTTTTCGCCAGAATAATCTGTTATTTCTTAAATCTCGAAAGAGAGAGCGGATCTCTTTTTCCTAATCTCAGTCTATATTCCAAAATTTCTAAATAAACCATTTTGTTTTTTTAGAATCCATATCTCCGATCCATAGAGAATAATACGCGAAATTGAAAATGATAAATCTTATTTTAGCAACTTTATCAAACCCAGATTAAATTATCTTGAATGTATGATTTTCTTCTTTTCTTTTATAAATCGTATTTGCGAGAAAGTAGAGTTTACTTTCATTTTTTTGCATTTTTAAATCACTTCCGTTCGTTTAATTTTTTTTATTTCGAGTTTGTTTGCCTATGTAGTTCCATTTCAATTTAAAGGGTTGTGTTTCAGTTCGCTCGTCGGTAAGTTTTTTTTCCATTTTCTTTATTAAATCGTGTTAGTCATTTAATAAAGTTCTATTTTTTGGAGTAGTACAGATATGTGTTTTTAAAGTTTCTTATAATAACATATCCTGATAAGCAGTGGTGTTGTGCTAATATTTTTTATGCCGGAACGCTAAAATTTAAAATCCGGTTCATAAACCGGTTCAAGAAAATTTATATATTTCGATAAGAACTCACAAATCTAATATATTGACTTCTTATATAATTAACTCTATTATATACAGCTAGTCTATACATTAAATTGTACAAGTATGAGGGAATCATTGAGTACATAATTTATATTCTTTAATAACATTAATTATATGTATTGTAGTATTATTTGTATTCATTAATACTTACAGGTATTTATTATGATATAAAAGTACTCTAAATTTATTACAATACTTTATAAGACTTAACCTAATAATATGATAGATAACCTATTGCCTATCTTACTATAGTATATTATTACCGATACCTATATACCGTCATTAACTTATTATATACCTACATACTTTTTACTTCTTATAAATATTACTGTCTAATTTATATACTTACCTATATTACATAGGTTTACCTTACGGCCTATGTATTATCTCTACCTATCTATTGGCTATACCGGGAATTGAACCCGGGACATCCGCGTGGCGGTTGCGCACCTTAACCACTACCATATCGGGTACCCTCATTAATAATATAATATGGGATGCACTGTTGTTTCCGCGGGTAATTAATACTAAGGTAGCGCGACGACACGCGAAAAAAGACGGTTGATTGTAGCGTTACGGTGGTCTAGTGGTTAAGGTTCTCGGTAGGGTTAATGTAGCGTGTAAAAAAAATGTATAGCTAGATATATAGTAGATAAAGGTTAGGTGTATTTGGTATACAATGTAGGGATTTTTAGAGTATGTGATGAAATATAGCGTATGGTATAGATGTAAGGCGTGTAGTATAGAATTAATTTTCTTATAAGATTTAATTTATAAATATTATTTTTTCTATAAGAATTTTTATCTCGGTATTAAATATCTAAAATATCCAAAATATCCGTTAAGGCATCGATTACACCTTACTGCTGCCTTTGCCGTTATCACTTCATAGAAAATTAATTATTAATTTTAAACGATTGCGTGCACTGTGCGACAATAGACATAAAACTATAAATTTTATTAAATGTTTGAGTAACTTGTGCGAGCTGATTTTCTTAAGATGTTCTTAGTCTCGCAACTTACTGAATTCTGAAAATTCTAAATTTAAAAATATGATATAAAATTTATTATACCGCTGTCTGGAAGGGATGGCAATTTATAAATATACAGACTAATACAAGTCTATTGAAATATCAGGGTAACTCTTTTGCTATAAATTGTCAACTAATTTACCAATAAATAAATATCAATAAAACAATGATTAAAAAAAATTACCAATAAATGTTGGATTGTTAAAATTTACAAGCGATCGAACAGCTTATATTTTTGCCTTAGATGGCAAAAAATTCATCCAATTATTAAAATATTACATTTTTTGCAGTTCTTATGTCAATCAATCAATTTCCATTATATGAATGTCTTAAATTATTTATTTTATTCGACTAACGCCCGCTATGTCCGAAACAAGTCCAACTTATATCCGAAATAATCGGGCATCAGACACTTTTCGGTCTTAAAGTAACATATGTGAAATTTGAAATACACTACTGTATTGTAATTAATATTTCAGTTCATACACCTCAATTTGTAACTAAATTAAAAACGACTTTTATAAAACCAAGGGTGTTGTGCTAATATTTTTTTGTCGGAAAGCTAAAATTTAAAAACTGGTTCATAAACCGGTTCTCATGTTTTTTTCCGGTTCCGTTAGAAAAGGAAAGAAACAAAAATATTACAAAACCCATTGTGTGCACATATATGTATGTTTATTACAATAATAAGAATATTTAATAAAAATTAGTTGAATAATAATTTATAAAATTTACTTAATAAATCATTTCTGTATGTAGCGATTTTTTAATATTTTTTTTTGCCGGAACGCGTTCTTCCCCAAAAATGATTTGCCGGAACGACGTTCCGGCGCGTTCTGGCTCGACAACACCACTGCTGATAAGTACACCAATATTTCAATTTAGCATAATATCACTATTAGCTACACCTTTCTGCTGCAGACAACCTGATTTTAGAAACCTTAGATCATATCCACTAGTTTAATTTTCATCAAAATTAATTAGCAACAGATATCAGTATTGTCATTTTAGCTTTTGACAAATATCATGCACGACTAGCTGCATATTCCAACTGAAAGACCTGTTTTTAAGATACAACAAGTTTAATTTTAGTCAAAATTCAAATAACACAAATATCAGCATTGTTATTTTGGATTAAAATTATACATCACTATTTGAATTTTTTTGTTCCATGAGATATTAGGCAATACACCACTAGTTTGATTCCCTTCAAAATTAATTAGTGAGAATTATTTGTATTATCGCTTTGGACATTTCAGCAATTCAGCAATAGCGCTGTACTAAACAATATACATATTAATAGCGTTAGGAGCATTAGGCATTACACCACTATTTTGATTAACAGTAGAATTTACTAATAACAAATATCAGTACTATCGTTTTGTACATTCCAGAAACTAGCATCAATAACAACGCGGTACTAACTTCATCAAACTAGTGACAAAAATTATCCTTTCCCAGCAGGCTAACGTCAGAATTGTCAGTTTAGACATTTTATTATTTATTCGTCTTGGTTCTTTCGATTTTAAAAATTAATTTGTCGCACAATTTTATCAAATTTTAGTTTATATTAGAACACAATTACTTCACCTGTGGAGAGTTTCATAAACTATGATATTTATCAATCAAATTGGGCATTGAAACAAAAATGTCATCGTTGATGAAAATCAGTTGTGGTTCTGAGGTATAATATATTTTATTAAAACAATTTTATTTATTTAAAAATGAATCACTTAGAATAAAATTATGCACGTGACAAAAATATTTCTAAGTAATAAAAAAATAAATGTGTACTGGCAGCATATAATTCATGAAGGTCATGAAGTTCCGCCACGTTGAATTATTTGTTTGCTAAAATAACCACTAAATCACTATCTTTTCTAAAAAAATACAATAAAGTTTTAATAAAAGCGATGAAAAGTAAATCATGTATTTAGTTTGTTTAGTTTGGATTATTATTTTTATTTACTGCAAATTTTCATTCCGATATTTAGGTTTGGAACTTTCAATAGAGTTGTCAGTGTATCCGGAACACATAAATACATTGATTTTTTTTTCTTTAAAAATTATAGATTTGTTATCGAATAAATTTGCTTTTTTATCTTACTAATTGCTTACTTTGAGATCAATCTGTCCAAATCAATTAAGGAAAACAATAAATGCATTTGAAATGAAAAAATAATATTTGTCATGACTTTTTTGGTTCGAACTCGCTTATATTTTAGTAAGCTTGTGGTAAGATAATTGATTTAAACTGCAATAAACTTGTTCTCTAATTTTATTAACCAGTTAATAAGTCACTGCTTCATTTATGCTACGTTTTCAAGTTATCGAATAACGTCAATACTCATGGTTACATAACGCGAATAACGTCTTACATAAAAGTGGAATTTTTTCTGCCAAAATAGAAATAATTTTGAACATGAATAACTTGATATTTCTATCAAGTTATTCCATTAAATATTTTTATTTATAATGCAAAATATAGATAATAACAAGTTTGAACTAACAAAATGACAAATGATAAACTTAAATTTTAACGCACGTAATTAATAAGAAAAACATCAATTGCGTTCATTATTAATTAATATCACCTGATGGATAAATTATAAAAAAAAGTTTAAAAATATATATTAATTCTAACATTTTGTCTTAAGAGAATTTCAAAAACTTTCCACAATTCTCAAATTATCGACCTAATGAGAATTGATAAAAATTGAAATCAGATAAAATCATCAAACGTTATTCTTTCAAAATAAAAGTTCTGCTTTTACTAAAAACTAAACGACTCCCAATTGTGATGATCTTCAACCAGACTTATAATTTTTCGAACTGTATTAATTATTAATTTGTTTAACTTTATTAAAAACTAATCGGTATGGCTCAACTACAGATTTAACTCATATGCAAACGCTCACACATACATAATTATTCCTATTTTCGTGTCAAACTATTCATAATAGATCGTCGTGTCAAACTATTCATAATAAATCGTCGAGCCAACTCAAAATTATCAAATTAGTATAGCTATCGCTAAAACAACGAGTTTACAAATGCATTGAGAGCAAAACCAGCATCCAAAATCACTGTACTCCGTACCGAATGAAATAGTTCAACTGAGTCTTCACCATATACTTATTTGAGATAGATCTTGTTCCCATGAAAGATCAGTAATATAACATAGCTATATATTATCTAGTATTTGGCTCTTTACGTAATTTTTTAAAGATAATTTAAATTTGACAGACGATGAAATCGAAATAATGATTTCTTATTACAATAAGCAAATAATAATATAAGAGAACACCTAATTAATTATTAATATTTGGTACTAATCCATTATCATTATTTATTCCAGGCCTCGGTTTCAGAAACGTTACTTATATTTGGCAATAGCTCTACTACTGGTCGGAGTCTTCCTGGCCATTATCCACTTTGCTCAGAAACATTCTGAAGGTAATTTTGATGCTAGTAAGCTAAGTAATTACTTGTTTTTTGTTTTATAAAAGTTCAAAATTCAAAACTATGAATCGTTTGATATAAAAATTGGAGAAGATTTGTGATTATATATGAATTTAAGAATAACCTGTTTGATTAACTTTGTGTTGAATTGGTCGAGCTTTTCCTTATCAATTGATTCTCGGATTCTAAATTGTATTTACTTGTATTGATTTGTTTTGCATGAATTAAAAGTTTAACGAACAATTGCGTACAAATATTTTAGCAAATTTTCATATAAAATATTTTCAAAAACACTAAATTTATTTTAAAAATACTATTTAGAAATTGTGTTGAAAAGTTTTTAAGCAGATATTTTAGTTGTGTAGCCCCATAACCTATTGATTAGAAAGTGTGATTAATGTAGTATATGTTTCGATTCTTCGAGTTATTCGAGTTATCATTAGTTCAATAGTTGAATATAAAATCTACAATCTTACCATAGCTGGGCACCGTTAATCAAATAGTTAACTTCGTTAATCGTTAATCCGCTACAAAAAAAGTTAGCTTCGTTAAACGTTAAAGCGTTACATTTCTGAAGAATTAACGCAAGTTAACGTTAATCGTTAATCCGTTAATATATGTAAAATTACGTTTTCATATCATTGCGTTAGTGAACTTAAAAAACTTATTGGTTTAGGTTCTGGAAGTTGACAGGTTACGAATAAAACAAAATACTTGTATAATTCAAATGTGTAATTTAACCCCTCGCGCGTTTTATGCACACTTCCGTGTGTATAAGGAAAATAGCGCGACGCGCTTTATGCACACACCGTGATAATAACGCTATTGGTCAACTTTCCGTTTTTATGATTGCATATTGTTTTCACAAGAATTTTTAACTTCCCGAAGGAAAAGTTTATGTTTTCATCAAAAATCCGATTCGCTAATTTTATGTTTTCTCGACGTTTCAAGCCATTCTGAATCGAATGAGACCAAATTTGGAAAAAGTATGTGTGTGTGCGTGTATGTGAACAGATTTTTTGCCGTAAATCGACGTTCTCTCAAAACCGGTTCGACCGATTTCAAAAATTTAAAAGTCAATCGATGTATCTCGATGAGAATTATCGTTTGTCGGTTTAGTGCGACGATCTGCCGAGCCGTTTCTTTGCAAACAGCAGAAAAGTGAAAAAAAATTTGTCCACGTTTTAGCCCGCAATTCTGAATCGATTCTGAAAATTCAAAAGCCGTTCGAAAGATATTGGTTGGGAATCGTGCTGATTAGTTTTTGGTAAAGATCGGCCGGGCCGTTTTCTTGTAATTAAGTTTTAAAAAAAATCCGACGATTTTTATGATTTTATTTTGACGGTAGATATCATAGTCTTCTAGATCATACTAAAATATTACCGCCCTACGACAACTCGTTTAGCTTTAAATATTCGTCAAAGTTTACAAAAATTGGTATCGTTTTTTTGGCATTTGTCAAAATTAGACCTTTCGTCGACGTTTGCTCAAAAATGCCTGAACCGTTTTTAGAAATTTAATAGCCATTCGATGTGAGTGAGAGCATCAGTTTTGTGAGACGATCTGCCGAGCCGTTTTTTGTAATTTAAAAAAGAGTTTTAAACTTTTCGTCCACATTTATTCTCATTCTACCGAATCGATTTTAAGAAATAAAAAACTGTTCGCAAGATATTAGTTGGGAATAATACTGATTAGTTTTAGGTGAAAATCTACCGAGCCGTTTCCTTGTAATTAACTGTTGAAAAAAAAATTTAAGCCGATTGTTATGAAACTTTCTTTGGCGATGTGTATCATGGCCTTATAGAACTTACTAAAATATTACGGCCTTAGGACAAGTAGTTTAATTTTACAAAATCATCAAAACTTGAGAAAACGAGTAGTTTTGTTGACGTTTGTTAAAATTAAAATTAGATGATTTACTTTGTATAACGATAGATTATTTGGTCTTAATGAACGTACTAAACCATTAACGTCCTACGAAAACTGGTTTAATTATAAAAATTATTGATTAGTGAAAATTTGCTTTTAGAAAATACTCCGAGTTAACGTGTTCGTTCGTTTTCAATTATGTGTAATAAATCCTCTCGGAATACTTCTAATCACTCATAAATTAATTTGTTTATTAAGTCGATTATTTACACATATCGAGAAGTTCATGTAACTTGCCTCAAGGCTAAATACTAATACCAACTAATTTTCTAAATAAAGGGAAAGAGTTTTTTTTGCGAAAAATAGGAAACGCACGACGGGTAAAGCGTCGGGCATAAGGTGCATATTCCCCTTCATGAACATTAACATGTTGAAGTTCTCGTCTGAAAGCGAGGCTTGTTTTAGTGTCAAAATGTCTTTACCCGTGGAAAACAAACGTTCAACTGCAGCGCTTGAGGGTATAGCAATATTGTATTTAATAAATAGATTTATGAATATCTGTTTCTCGAGGAATGCACCATCGTTGAACGAGTCTTTTGATTATATATCCAGCCACATTCTAACGAGACTTTGCGCTATATTCTCTAAAGAGTTGGAGTTCTTTGGTTTTTCTATAGACTGAGTGACAGAATTGAAAAAGTCTTCCTCTCGTCATCATCGTTGTTATACTAGCATTGCTCCCTCCGCCACTTAAACTATCTCTGTCCTTCGAATTTTCCGCTGCTTCTTGCCGTAAGGCATCTTCTACCTTTTTTCCATGCACTTTCTTACTGCATCCACTCTACTGCTGTCATACGTTTCCAGCCACATTAACCGAAACTTTGGGTGAAATGCCGCGGCAAGTTGGCACTGTTCATCATTCAGGAGTAGTCCAAATCTTT
>NW_020536328.1:0-19851 GCF_003426905.1 Ctenocephalides felis | reverse complement strand
ATATATATAATATATATATCTATATGTCGATAGCTTTAGCATTATCCGAATAACCAATAAAAATTCCAGGTTTAGATCTCGAATACAATTTTTCTTGATATTTCCATTTTTAATCAAAACATATGCTTTTGATCCAAATATTTGTCAATAACCTGAACTTGGAATTTTTCCACTTCATACCGTATATGGTGTACCTCTATAGTGCACTTGCTGGACATCTGTTTCTTGTATAATTGACATTGCAAATAGCCTCAGGCCAAAACTGTTGTGGTGCTCCTGATTGTTTTAACATGCGACGTGCCATTTCTATCTATGTTTGTTCTTCCTTTCTGCTACGCCATTTTGTTGCGACGTATACGGTGAAGTAAGCCGTCTTTTGATACCGTTATTATTTAAAAAAATATTTAATTCATTATTACAATATTCTCTGCCATTATCTGTCTGCAAAGCTTTTATCTTGTGGCCAGTTTTGTTTTCTACATACATTTTATATTGCTTAAATGCACTCAGTTGACATTGCAAATAGCCTCAGGCCAAACTGTTGTGGTGCTCCTGATTGTTTTAACATGCGACGTGCCATTTCTATCCATGTTTTGTTCTTCCTTTCTGCTACGCCATTTTGTTGCGGCGTATACGGTGAAGTAAGCCGTCTTTTGATACCGTTATTATTTAAAAAAATATTTAATTCATTATTACAATATTCTCTGCCATTATCTGTCTGCAAAGCTTTTATCTTGTGGCCAGTTTTGTTTTCTACATACATTTTATATTGCTTAAATGCACTCAGTACTTCGGATTTACACTTTATGAAATATATTTCGCACAAACGCGATTCATCATCAATGAACGTCACAAAATATTTTATACCTGAGAATGACGGAGCTCTCATTGGCTCACATACATCACTGTGTATAATTCCAATAAATTCTTCATACAAATCTCCTTGGATCTTTGAAAGGGTAGTCTTGTTTGTTTTTCACTAACACAGATTTCACAATTTATTAACTTTTTATTAATTTTTACATTTAAACCGTGCACTATTTATTTTTATCCATTGCTGTGATATCATACTTATGTAGGTGCCCTAACTTTTTGTGTCACACATCAATATTCTTCGTGTTTTCACTCACATTTTTCGCAGAATTCACTTTTGATTAATATAATATAAATCACCTCAAGGACGTGCTTTCAATTCAATCTTGCCTTCTTTAGTTATCAATGCACTCTTACGTGTAAAAAATCACTTTATATCTATTATCAATGGCTTCAGATACTGATAACAAATTGATTCGCAAGTTCGGAACATATAACACATTTTCTAAACTCACGTGTTATATTCATTTTGTTCAAACGTGGTCTGAATGTTTCCAGTTCCTTTAATAACAGTGCAATCCTTATTAGCCAGTTTCAATTCCGCATTTGATCATTTAAGGTTTTCAAAGTTATCCTATTGATGACACATATGGCTTGAACACCCGCTATCTAAGCACCAAATATTGTCTGATAATGTTGATTGTTCATTAAAGCCAAACACGCTTTGTTTACTACCATATGTTGTGGACCGCTTACCGGATCAATACCTCGATCGGCAATCACGAACAAAATGTCCTCTTTTTTCGCATTTATGACACCTCATTTGCCGACGTGATTCACCTTTGGTTATGCAATCACGCGCAAAATGTTCGACTTTCTTGCAATTTAGGGCATATTCTTCTTCGATATGCAGCATTCGATTTATGATCTGACGGCTCCTTATTTATTCTTTCCGAATAAAGTATTCCCTGTGAATGTTTATTTTCCTCATCTAATTTGTTACCTTGGATTCTGTCAAACCTTTAAAACTTCCAGTGTTGGCAACTTCTCCTCTGCTTCTATAGATTCTTTAAACATTGCGAAAGTTTCAGGAAGACTGTGCATTAGTAACGTTACCAGCATTGCGTCTGGGACTACAATGCCGATATCGTTGAGTTTCGCAGCAGTTTCACAAAAATTTGTCACATGTTTTGCCAAATCATCGCCTTCATGCATCTTTGATGTTACACATTTTTTCATAATAGTCATAATATCACCTCGTTGCACCCGACTTTGGAATAGTTCTTGCAATTTGTCCCATATCGCTTTCGCGGAACCGAGGCGCGCGCACATTTTTAATTCTTTTCTTCTCATGTGTACTACCAAATCAGATTGCGCTTTTCCGTCATTTATAACTATGATTAACTATGGCGAGTTCCCGGCCGGGAATATCGCTCGCTTTACCGCTTGTCGAAACCATTGAAATTTTACATGATACTTCTACAACTAGTTCTGAATTTGTCGCAAAACAAGTAAACTGCATTAGTAATGTACAACCAGGGTGTAATCAAAAATCCACAATTAATAATAAAACTAACGAAATGGAAACTGACAGTAATTTACCGCTGCCAAAACCCTCTTCTTCCAAGAAAGACTGGACTACGGTTAACAACAGAAAACACCAAAGAAATAATTCCGTCTGTAGTTCTGAAGGTAATTATGTGTCAAAAAAGCTAGAAAGTAACTACTGTCTGCATTCAACATTGAACAATATCTACAATGTTTTAAATAATATACAGCCAAAACAAACAGTGAATACCGCTTCCCCTATTCCAAATCCGCCGCCGATCTTTGCTCACGGTGTTGAAAATATCAATCCCCTCACTGAATTATTAAGTGTAAATGCGCCACGAAAATATAATATACAATTAATCAACAATACGCAAGTGCAAATCACCCTCGCTGATGCTAAAACTTATAATAAAATTCTCAAATTACTAAAATAAATAAATACCGAAATGTATTCATTTCAGAGCAAATCGGCACGTTCGTTCAAGGTGGTCGTACGGAACTTACATTTCAGCACAGTCATCGAAGATATCGCCACAGAAATAACAACTCATGGTCACAAAGTGATACGAATCACATGTTTCTTGTCGAATTGAAATAAAATTCCAACAACAAAGAAATTTACAAAATTGGATTTATTTGCCGAACTAAAGTGAAGATCGAGTTTAAGAATCCAAGCAAATCAATAGTTCAATGTGTTATTTGCCAAAGATACGGTCATACTAGAACATACTATAATCTGAAACCGCGCCGCGTGAAATATGCCGGCGATCATCTCACAAAAGACCCCAGTTGGACCGATTGTACTAATAAAAACGTAAAGTGTATCCCATGCAATGAAGGACATACAGCCAATTACAAACATCCTTCCCTGCGTCTAAAACAAACAAACTTTCCTCCTCAAATCCCATCATCTCTAACACAGTTAAACCTGGTATCTCATACGCTGTAACTGCTTGTCCAAATAGCCAACTACAACAAGATATAAACAATACTGATGCTATCAACCATCATCAGCAAGCTATCAACTTAACAGAGTTAAAATCCATGGTTAAAACTTTAGCGGAGCAACTGAGCACAGTTATGAACTCATTAACCTCCGTCATATCGAAACTCAACTAATGCATCACTTCCCTCAAATTGCGGTCTGGAATGCCAATGGCTTGGCACAACACAAACGGGAATTGCAAATGTTCATCCAGCTTCACAGCTTGGATGTTATTCGGATAGAAACACACTTTACTTCCAGCAGCTATCTCAAACTTCCCGGCTTTTCGACTATACTCAATCAATCATCTGGATGGTACCGCACACGGTGGCTGTGCAATATTAATCAAATCAAACATAAAACATCATGAATCGCAGCACTATTGTACAAACTATCTACAAACCTGTTGTGTTTCCATTGATCATCCTACAAATAAACTTATCCTAGCCGCAATCTACTGTCCTCCTGAACATAAAATCTCGAGCGAACAATTCAACAACTTCTTCAACTTCTTGGGGCCCAAGTTTATTGCACGTGGAGACTAAAACGCGAAACACATCTTCTGAGGCTCAAGACTAACTACTTCGTGAGGCCGGCAACTTTACCACTCTATCCTGACATTAACCTACTACACGTATCGTCTGGCAAACCAACCTACTGACCCAGTGATACATACAAAACACCTGACCTCCTCGACTTCTGCATCACAAAAGGCATCCGACCTCATGACATTTCAGCTAAATCAAGTCTTGATCTTTATTCGGATCACTCACCAGTCACAATTTCATAAAACTCTCTACCTCCTGTCCAATTAAATAACAGTTACTAAACAAATAACAGCACAAACTGGTTTACCTTCCAGAATTACATTGCTGATTGCTTACATTGCAACGTTCCTCTAAAAACCCATAATGATATATAACAGTGTTTCCCAACGTGGGGCGCACGTTCCACTGGGGGGGGGGCAATTTGAAAATTTTAGTAATTTTAATGTAATGTAGTATAGTAGGGGTAAAACATTTAACAAAAAAAAATACTTTTTAGATTTAGAATAATAAGACGTCCCGGTTTGGCCGCCACGGATTTAGTTATCAACCTTGCTTTCCAAGTGCCGGAATTATGTTTTTTCTGCCGGGTTGACTTCACTTTTTCTCATTACTTTATAATAAAATTTCAACTACCCATTATAATCTGAGAATGATATATGCAATAAACTTCATATAAATCTAACAACAACATTATGAAAGAGAATATTGCGGGATGCAACAATTCTTTGGGTTCCAGTAGCCCTTCACTAATTATTTCAAACTTCTATATTCCAACCTTAAGGTGGGGCGGGGTCCAAAAAGGTTAGGAATCACTGATATAGAAGCAGCAGTGTACAACTTCAACAAAATAATTACAGAAGCAGCAACCTTTTCCACTCCAAAATCCCAGACTTTTAACACGCCTCTATGTCATATTTACATAAAAAAAACAGAAGAGCAATGTACAAGATCTCCAGCCAACAAATATAATTTCAACAAAGCAGTGATTCCCAACTTTTTTTGGGCCCCGCCCCACCTTAAGGTTTATAAAAACGTTATGCCCCCCATAATTTTTTTTTTCTTCCAGAAAAAATGTTAATGATAACTTTTAAGGTGAAATCGCTATTAAATTGTTATTAAACATCATAAGTAAACTTTCGGAATAAGCCAACATACGGAAATTTCAAACTAATTTTATTACTGTTTTTTTTTTAATTTATTTAATGCAATACTTAAGCTTAACAAAGATTTTATATTAGGTTCTAATCTAAGCTTTTTCTTTTTTCAATGATTTATAGCAAATTTTTGTACATATGATTACATTTGGGCATTTGATTTCAGTTTCTTCATAAAGCCATTTCTTAACGAATCTACTTGACATAATCTTGACTCAGAACGGAATTATGTCTTAATTTTATATATTTTTTGTTAAATCATTTTTAGTTATCAGATTGGCAACTAAGTAAGTGCGCATATTTTTCTAGAAATTGATAGTTATCGTTGGCAACTAAGTAAGTGCGCATTTTTGTTAGAAAATCAAAGACAATTTTTGCGTGGAATTAAATAACTGTGTTTATTATTATCCAAGAAGCATCATTATACCAAGTTAATAAAACTTCTAGTTTTCATTAGCAAAAACTGAATTAGACACAATTTGATCATGATTTTTTTTTAAATTCAAGGGTTTTAAATCAGATGGTTTGTGGTCAGGAACATTTGGTGGATGTGGAGAAAAATTTTCGCCAACCCCCAATAATTTTTAAACATAGCCAAATTATTTCTATTAGCCCAATCGATTATTGCTTTAATTAGGTTGTCCAATTGTAACTGGACAATCAGAGCAGCATTGAGTGGAAAATCACCAGAATGACATTTTCAAAATCAATCTTAACATACCTGTTTTTTAAGGCTTCGACACCATAAACAGCACCTATTCTTTGCGATAATCGTTTTACCATTTGCAGAAATAAAAATGCAAAATTTGACTAAAATGTTTGTTTTGATATTCCATCTTCCAACAAACACTCTACATAACCAATCAAAAAAGTATTTACTACTAATCTACAGCTAAATTTCTCACTATACATTACTACCTCAACCTCAACAAACCTAAAGAATTATTTGAAGCAATCTAACAATAAGAGTAAGGGCCGCGCTTAGTGCCAACCTTGTACTATTTAAGGATACAATAAAAATTAGTTTATTTTAAATTAATTCTATCTTTAGCCATAGTTAATGACAGTGAGTAAAAAACTCACGTCATATTTAGAATTTTTCTGCTTTTAAAGCCTTGTATGAAACTTTGTTCTCGTGAAGCTTCGCAATTAACTTTAGTATTAAATATCACTTTTCTTGTGCATATTTTAAGTCGAGTCTTGTCACTGACCTTAAAGCATTTATGCCAAGCAGTCAGAAACTTGATTTGCCTATTTTTTTGTAATTTTCGTAAATTGGGATATAGAAGTTTAAAATAATTAGTGAAGGGCTACTGGAACCCAAAAAATTGTTGTATTCTGCTATATTCTCTTTCAGAATGTTGTTGTTAGATTTATTTAAAGTTCATTGCATATATCATTTTCAGATTATAATGGGTAGTTGTAATTTTTTTATTATAAAGTAATGAGGAAAAGCCAAGACAACCCGGCAGAAAAAACATAACTCAGGCGCTAGGAAAGCAAGGTTGAAAACTAAAACCGTCGCGGCCAAACCGGGACACATTATTATTCTAAATCTAAGAAGCATTTTTTTTTGTTAAATGTTTTACCGATACTATACTACTTTACATTAAAATCACCAAAATTTTCAAATTGCCCCCCTGAAATTACAAATTGCCCTCCCGGTAGGGAGTGCGCCCCACGTTGGAAAACACTGCTCTAGAGAAATCAAACATCTACTGTCTGACTCGCACAATCAAAAAATGGAACATTTTCTAATAAACTTTTCTACTACCGACAAATCTCTTTGGAGGGCTACCAATAAACTCAAACGTCCCACACATAGCATTCCGCCTATTATTAATAAAAATGGACTATGAGCTCGCACCGCACAAGATAAAGCCAATCTCTTCGCCGATCACCTCGAGAACGTGTTTACACCTCATTCACCGACTTGTGACCCTTCTCTGAAGCGCCCAATACATAATTTATTAGCCGAAGAAACTAGCAGCCAGACTGAACCACCACTCAAATTCATTATCTCCGAAGTAATAAGCACAATCCGTTCGTCAAGATTTGGCAAATCTCCTGGAATCGACAATATTAGTATTAAACCTTTACAAGTACTTCCTCCTATTACTTATAGATACATAACTATACTTTTTAATGGAATTATGAGAACTCTCCACTTCCCTAACTGCTGGAAGACAGCAAAACTAATTCTTATACCTAAACCAGGCAAGGTCCCAACTCTACCTGAGTCATACAGGCCTATCAGCCTTCTCCCTTCACTCTCCAAAATATTTGAGAAACTAATCCACAGCAAAATTAAAAATCTAATGGTCCCTTCCTCTATTCTTCCCACCCATCAATTCGGCTTCTTAAGTGGGCACCCCACTATTGTGCAAATACATAGAGTGACCTAAACTATATAACTAATTCCTTCCAAAATAAACTCTATTGCTCTGCCGCTTTTCTTGACGTCAGCCAGGCCTTCGACAAGGTCTGGCACACTGAACTTCTTTTCAAAATTAAAACCGTACTCCCTGCTCAATACTTCCTTTTTCTTGAATCATACCTACTAAACAGATCCTTTTTCATTAGCATAAGTGATCAAAATTCCTCAACTCGGCCTATCCGCTCCAGTGTTCCGCAAGGAAGTGTACTTGGACCCTTGTTGTATCTTTTATACACTCATTACTTACCCGTTACAACTAATACGGTTACAGCAACATTTGCGGATGATACGGCAATTCTAGCTGCCCACGAAAATCCCTCTATAGCTTCACACCTTCTACAATCAAACCTGGATACACTGCAAGACTGGCTTAACATCTGGAGATTCAAGGTAAACCTCCAAAAATCAGCTCATGTCACCTTTGCACTCAGGAAACATACATGCCCACCAGTAACTCTCTTCCATAATTTGCTACCCAACAAGGATAGTGTTAAATACCTGGGACTCCACCTGGATCAAAGACTCACGTGGAAAATACACATTTGCCAAAAGCGTAAACAACTCGAAGAAAAGCAAAGACAACTATATTGGTTGCTGTGTCAAAAATCTAAAGTGTCAATATCAAAAAAAGTTTTGATATACAAATCAGTACTTGAACCCATTTGGACCTATGGCATTCAGCTCTGGGGCATGGCCAACCACTCAAATATAGAGATCTTACAGAGGTTCTAAAATAAAATGCTTAGGCAAATTGCCAACGCCAACATAGTTTTTCATTTTCTTGAAAATCCATGTATCATACTGTAAAGAACTGCATCACTGGATACAGATCTTATCTTTTTCTTTCTTTGTTCAATTCTAAGCTATGCAATTGATTTTATATCTCTCGTAGATAGTTGATCAAATAAAATTATAATAAAAAAAATCATCATAGTTCTCCTCGCATAAAGGTTCGATTTTGATTGAAGACGTCATCTTTTTGTAAATAACACAATACTTTAAAATCTAATTCAGTCTTCGGACACGGTACCGATAACATCGGAGCAAAGCAAAACATTCGATATTTAAAGTGAATTAAATCAGTATTTATCTGAAATAATTTTGTGACAAAGTGTAAACAAAACCTTTTATCAGGTATAAGTTTCAGTGAAATGTCTCCCGTCGGTGGGGACCGAGAGACCAACGGTCTAATAGTACAAACATTTAATGTTCTCAACAATATGGATACATTAGATTTTTTTTTTTTTTTTTTTTATTTTCATATTATATAACAATCAGAGTTATTTACATACCCTATGAGTTATATGGCTAAATTACACATAATAATAATAATAATAATAATCACAAAAATAAATGAAAAAAAAAATAACAATAATAATAATAAATAAATAAATAAAAATAGATAAAAAAATAGAAGAAAAAAAAAATAAAGAAAGTAAAAAGAAACAAAAGAAAAAAAAAATTGTAGTAATTGCTCCAATAAGCAATTGACTATGGAAAACAATTTTTTTACATTAGGTCTATAGGCTGTTTCTTGCGTAGTCTTCTTATAGGTGGATTATCGAACAGATGAGCCAAAGTTGCATTAGGATGTTCAAGAATTTTAGCATGATGTCCAGTACTGATATTCTTGATGACATCCACTACGAAAGGGATGTTGAGGTCATCGTGTATGATTTTGTTGCTGACAAACCACGGGGCATCAGTAATCGTCCGTAGTGTTTTAGATTGCAAACGTTGAACAAGTCCCACATTTGATTTGCTACAACATCCCCACAGTTGGATTCCATACGTCCATACAGGTTTGATTATGGTCTTATAAATTAGAAGCTTATTATCTAATGATAATTTTGATCTACGACCAATAAGCCAATTTAATTTTGAGAGTGTAAGTTTAATTTGTTTTATTTTGGCTACGATGTGCGGCTTCCAGGTTAATCTGCGATCCATGTGAATACCCAAGTACTTGACTGTGTCTTTGGTTGGTATTTGTCTTTCATTTATGTACACAGCTTGACAAGTTGACTTATTAAGTGTGAAGGTAATATGAGTTGACTTCGTATCATTAATTTTGATGCGCCATTTTTTTGTCCAGGTTTCTATTTCATTGAGATGATTTTGTAGGATATTGGAAGCAAGAGTAGGATTTTCATTGCTAGCCAAAATCGCAATATCATCAGCAAAAGTAGCAGTGGTAGAGCTCGCCATGGTTGGAAAATCACTAGTATATGTAAGGTACAGAAAAGGGCCCAAAACGCTTCCTTGCGGAACACCTGATTTAATGGGAAAAAGTGATGATGATTCACAATTATTTCTAACTTTATACCATCTGTTAGTTAGGTACGATTCTAAAATTTTGTGAAAGCAAGGCGGCAGCAACCATTTAATTTTTGCTAAAAGTCCTTCATGCCATACTTTATCAAAGGCCTGGCTTACATCGAGAAACACTGCTGAGCAGTATTGTTTGGATTCGAAAGTTTTATGAATTAAATTCACGATTTTGTGGCACTGTTGGATTGTAGAGTGCTGCTTGCGAAATCCAAATTGATGATCAGGTAGTATGTTAGATTCGGTTACTATATCTTCAAGCAGTAGTTTTTCAAAAACCTTCGACAGAATGGGTAGAAGGCTAATTGGTCTGTAGGACGTAACCATACTTGAATCTTTTCCATTTTTGGGTATCATTTTGATAACGGATATTTTAAAAGACTTAGGCCAGTACTCCAATCTCAGCATTGAATTAAATATGTATGTTATGAAGATATACGCTTTAATTGGTAATTCTTTTAACATTTTGGATGAAATATTATCAATCCCAGGAGATTTTTTACTATCCAGTTTAGTAATTACTGAAACAATCTTCTTCAGAGAGTAAAATCTTTTCTTGAAGTTGACAGAAGTGTGTGGTGTGCGAGGCTGTTGGTGCAAGTTATATGTATTAGATTCAGCTGCATGCGGTTGAAAAACTGAACTAAGATACTCAGCAAAAAGTTCTGCTTTTTCCTTGTCATCTCTAGCCCAGCAACCGGCTGCATCATTTCGTATAGGTGGATTTCTGATGCACGGCTTATTTCTAGACTTAATGGGACGCCAAATAGAATTGTCAAAGCGATTGAGGTTAGACACGTAGTTGGCGAAACTAGAATCATTTAATTCTTTAAGCCTAGTTTTGAGCTTATTGTTCAGATTATTAAAAATATTTCTGTCTTGGGGTGTGTGGCTGTTTTGCCATTTCGCCTGGCTTTCCTTTTATTGGCTATTAACCTTTTAATCTCCAATGATATACCTGAATGAGACGATTTTGCAATATCAGGTGTTGCAAAACTAGATGATTCAAGAATAACTTTATTAAGTATTTCGATTGCAGTTTCAATTTCTGTCTCAGTCTTCAACCTTGTTTGAAGATTTATATTGTTTTCAACTCTAGTACGAAATATTTCCCAGTTTGTCTTGTTGTTGCAAAATCTTGGGTTGCGAGAAAAATTCAAATACGTTGAACTGATACTGGCTATTATTGGCGAATGGTCGGAAGAAAGATCATAACTAGAATATACTTCTGCGTAAGATGGGTTTATAACATTAGTTATAAAAAAATCCAATAAATCAGGCTGCTTTCTGGGATCGCTGGGCCAATACGTTGGAGAACCAGTGGACAAGCACAAATAATTGTGTTGCTGAATAACATTAAACATTTGTCTTCCTTTGGGATTTATTAGCCTAGATCCCCAATGAGTATGTTTGCTATTAAAATCCCCCCCTACTAAGAATTTGGATCCTAAGGACTCAAAAAATTCATAAAATTGATCACTGGTTATTGAATGACGTGGAGGACAATAGACAGCAGAGATGGTAAGGTCGTATGATAGAAGTTTTACGGTTACTGAAGTTGCTTGTAAAAATTCCTTGGAGTATTTTTCTAACTCGTAGTGCACAATGTTTGATTTTATTATAATTGCTGTACCTCCATGTGCAGTACCATCTGGATGTTGAGTATGGTAGAGGTTATAGTGAGGAATATATAGATTTGAATATTGAGTGAAATGGGTTTCACTCACTAAAAGGATATCAATTTTATTTTCTATTAAAAAAAGATTCATCTCGTTCTTATGTTGGGTTAAACCGTTTGAGTTCCATAAGCATATTCTAATGAATTTAGCCATTATTTATATTTATTGATGATGGTCGATAGCATATTTAATACTATCGAGTTTTGTTGCATTAGTTGATTGAACATAGCTTTAAATTCATTTAAAAATTGAACTAAAGTAGATTCTTGAGAAACAGGTGAGTTGTTTAAATTCGATTGTTGACCTTTCATAGCCTGGGCATATGACAAATGATTAGTGGTGGCGATTCTGTAGGTTTTATTGTTAGCAGAATTTATATTTCTATTATTCGATTGGTGATTATTATTTACTGGAGAAGTATTGTTTGCAGAATTTTTGACTTTACTCACTTTTTGATAGTATGGGCATCCTTTATAATTTGCAGGATGTGGGCCAAAGCAGTTGGCACAAACTGCTGCAGTCTCAGCTGGCTTAGTGCATTTAGATGTTATGTGGTTATCTCCGCATTTGACACAGACATAAAGCCGGTTACAATATGCTTTTGTATGCCCGTACAATTGACATCTACTGCATTGTACGATGGTTGACCTTTGGGGTGGCTCAAAATGTATTATTTGATTTAATATTTTTGTTAAATTAAAAATTGTGGAGTTATAAGTGTTTGGTTCCAAGTCGATATAAAACATATTGAGCGGAGTTTTTGTTCTGAAATGCAAAACATTAGTAATATTACGTACTTTATGTCCTTGCTTTTCAATTTCACGTTTAATGTCTTCTTTGTCGGTAGAGAAATGTATGTACTTCAATACTACTCTGTATGATCTTTCAGATTTAATCTGATAAGTATGAAACACAATCTTTCTGTTCCGCAAAAAAGCTACGAATGTTCTAAAGTCTTCCGCCGAAGACACATTAATTTTAATTATGTTATTAGCCAGAATTTTTGTTGAGTATTTATTTTTATCAATAACGTTGTTAAAAACATCAACCATTTCTCTAAAATTATTCACTCCATAAATAAATACGGGCGGTGGTAGCAATGCTTTATTAATAATGGAAGGCTGAGAGCTGGAGTTAGAGGATTCATTTTGTAGTGCGCTGAATCTATTGTTTAATTTTAATGAATTCTCACTTACATTTATCGCACGTTTTCGTTTTACACCTGTCACAACTTGCCAGGGATTTAAATTTGAATCCGAATCCATTGAAGAATCCATCGAAGAGGTCGAAGGTGCTGACTGAATATTATTTGTTTGGGATATCTGTGGTTGGTTTGGTAACTGAAGCGCTGCGTATTCCGCATTTGTCATCGAAGGTGCTGACTGAATATTATTTGTTTGGGATATCTGTGGTTGATTTTGTAATTGAAGCACTGCGTATTCCGCATTTGTCATCGAAGGTGCTGACTGCATATTATTTATTTGGGATATCTGTGGTTGATTTTGTAATTGAAGCGCTGCGTATTCCGCATTTGTCATCGAAGGTGCTGACTGAATATTATTTATTTGAGATATCTGTGGTTGACTATGTTGTAGGTGATGCACTGCGTATTCCGCATTTGTCATCGAATCGTCATTTAATATATTGTTCGACTCGACAGCACGGATGTTTGACAAATTTTCCATATTAAGCCCCTAAGGGGCACAGTTAGATTTATCCAAGTTTGAACTATTAGAAAAAAAAACTGTTCACGATATAATTATAAAAAAATAAATTAAACACTAAATTTGAAAAAAAATGTACTAGAACAATTATTAAACCATGATGAAATAATCGTCTATCACTTGAATATAAATGAATCACTATGCGTCACTATTACGCAATACACTGCAATGCAGATAAGGTGTTTACTCGACGAGCGTTGTCGATGAACTGATACATTAGATGAAAATGAAACAATTAATACTCCAAGTAGCCCAGTTCCGAGCACCAGCGCACTACAAACTGCAAGTACATCTAGCAATAACTCTCAACAAAACAATGCAGCAATACTGAACCAAACCGGCGTTTCTTGGCAGGTAATTAGCAACAAAAAACGTAAAATAACACCGAAACCATTAGAATCAATTACCATAACAAAAAATCGATTCACGGCTTTATCATCTATCAACATGAACAATGACAGTCCAGTTCAACCGATTGTAAACAAACCTCCTCCTATTTATGTGTATAGCATCGATAAAATAAACGACATGAAAGAAGCAATTAACAAGATCATTCCAGGCGAACAATATTTTCTAAGAAGTTGGCAAATAATAACTTCAACATTTTTTGCAGCACAATTGAACAATTTCGAAACTTATCTAGTTATTTAAAAATTGCAAACGTAGTTTTCCATACGTATCAATTGAAAGAAGAAAAGCCTATAGAATCGTAATAAGAAACCTACACTGTACCACTGACATCGACACTATCAAATCGGAATTAGAAAAGCAAGGTCACACAGTTAGGGACGTTACAAACATCAGGCATAGAATATCAAAACAACCTTTGAATATGTTCTTCGTTGATCTCGAACCAGCAAACAACAACAAAAAAATCTATGATATTTATAAAATATCAAACAATATAGTCCGAATTGAACCTCCGAAACAAAATAATAACATCATACAGTGCACACGCTGCCAATTATATAATCATACCCAGCGATATTGCAACAGACCATATGCCTGTTTAAAGTGCGGAGATGACCACAATACTAAAATCTGCCCAAAGATCCCAAAACCCCAGCGTGCTGCTGTCTCTGCGGAGGTGCCCACACTGCTAATTATCGCGGTTGCGAATACTACAAAGAAATAAATGACCAAAGAAATAAATTTCTCAATAGTAAGTCAACCGAAAATACGAGATACAAAAAACACTCCATAACATAAACAACAAGACAAACCTCATACATTTCCTCCAACATTCAAAACAAGAAACTCCGACTTATCATACGCAAACATAACAAAAAATTCTTTTACAAATTTCCATAACCCTATTACGGACTCAGAACCTGTATCCATTTCCTCATTCCTTCAAGAATTCAAATCCTTATTTAATCAACTTATGCAACAAAACAGCATGGTCCTCAATATGTTAGTTTCACTCATGAATAAATTGAACAATGGCAAAGGTAATTAAAATAGCACAATGGAATGCCAACGGCTTAATACCACATAAAACGAATTAGAATGTTTTCTAAAAAAATCTTGTAGATATTATTTTAATTTCTGAATCACACTTTACAGATAAATCATTTTTCAAAATTCACGAATATACCACTTACAATGCTAATCACCCAAGTGGAAGCTCGAGGTGGCTCGGCGATTCTAGTAAAAAATAACTTAAACCACTACGCTCTTCCAAATATTGAAGAAGAATTTATTCAAGCAACGAAAATTGCGATTGTAACCAATCTTTATGACCTTCATGTATCTGCAATATACTGTCCACCAAAATTCAAAATTTCGTCTTCAGAGTATACATCATTTTTTTCTCAATTTGGATCTAAATTTATTATTGGAGGGGATTTCAATTGTAAGCATTCTGCATGGGGTTCACGTTTAACTACTGGTAAAGGCAAAGAACTTTATACAGCATTAGAACAAAACAACTTATCTTACATATCAACAGACAGTCCCACATATTGGCCCTCAGATTCAAGTAAATTCCCTGATCTCTTAGATTTTTTTATCTTTAAAGGCATTTCCAAATTTCAAATGAATATTGAACCAAGCTATGACTTATCGTCTGACCATTCCCCAATCCTATTAACATTTAGTACGCTACCGATTCCTGTCCATTCCATTCAATTTTTACATAATAAATTCTCTGACTGGGTCCATTACAAAAAAATTCTCAACTCTAGAACACTTCCAATTATAAGGCCAAAGAACACGACCGATATAGAAACTCAACTACAATTTTTTACAGAAATCTTATGCACAACAACAGAGCAAATCACTCCGACCCTAAAGGCAACAAAAAAAAAAATAACAATTCCTATTGAGATCAAAAATTTATTAATAGCAAAAAGAAAAGCGAGACGCACTTGGCAGCAGTCGCATAACCTTCAGATAAGACTTCCTTCAACCACCTCAATAATATCTTGAGGAAAAAAAAAAGGAATGGAAAAATCTCTCATTCAAATCCTATCTGATGGAACTTAATAGATTCGACAACTCAATTTGGCAACCTATTAAACGAAAGGGCAAACCACCTCAAATAAATTATCCTTTAAAAATACCACATCAAAACAGCTTTAAATGGGCGAAGAGTACAAAAGAAAAAGCGGAAGCATTTGCTGATCACCTGAAAATCACTTTCAGTGCTCAAAACATAAGTCCAAATTTAGAAATAGAACAGCTACTACAATCTAATATCCAATCATCCTCAATAAGACATTTTTCACCCAATGGTGTTTTTGAAGAAATAAGAATTTAAAAAATAAGTCTGCTCCAGGATTAGATAAAATAACGCCAAGAATGCTAAAAGAGTTGCCCATGAAATCAGTTTTATTTTAACTAATATCTATAATTCTATATTACAATTTAATTACTGGCCTACTGCTTGGAAGACAGCCGAAATTATTATGATAGCGAAATCAAACAAGGACCCTCACTTCACTTCTTCATATCGACCAATCAGCCTTTTACCAATTCTTTCTAAACTAATGGAAAAACTTCTACATCGCAGATTGCTCGAAGATTATCCCCATACAAACTGGCTACCGAACCATCAGTTCGGCTTTAGAAGAGAACATTCCACTACACACAACAGTGCAACAGGATCGTGTCTTACAGTCTGGAAGCCTTAAATAAAAAGGAACACTGTGTGTCTGTATTTTTAGATGTTAGCAAGGCGTTTGACAAGATGTGGCATTCCGGACTTTTATACAAAATCTTTTTAACATTTCCTTCTTACTTCAAAATCCTAAAATCAACAGAAAATTTCGTGTAAAAATAAAAGGAGAAACTTCTGCCATCAGAAATATAGAATGCGGTGTACCACAGGGCAGTGTGCTAAGCCCATTATTATACCTCCTGTATACGCATGATATGCCTACTGATGAGTTAGTAACTATCAGTACATTTGCTGATGACATAGCTTTAATATCAAAACATAAAGATATTTTATTAGCTAATTTACAGGTCCAAAAATACTTACTAACACTTCAAGAATGGTTCGCAAAGTGGAATATTTCAATCAATACCCATAAATCCCAACATCTCATTATTTCCTTAAAACATCATAACAATCCAACTCTTCATTTAAATAACAAAATAATACCTTCCTCCAATAGTGTAAAATACCTCGGACTACATATTGACTCAAAACTAAATTGGAAAACCCACATTGAATATAAGAAAAAACAAATTCAAATAAAAATCAAGGAGCTGTATTGGCTTATAGGAAGAAAATCAGACCTTCTCTCGAGAACAAAGTACTCATTTACAAAACCATAATCATTCCTATTTGGACTTACGGTATAGAACTGTGGGGTTGCGCATGTAATTCCAACATCAAAATTATACAAACATGCCAAAATAAAATTTTAAGAATCCTCACTGACGCACCGTGGTATATATCCAACTACAGCCTCCACAAAGACCTGAATATTCCAACCGTTGCAGAATACATAAAATCAAGAAGCATATCCCACATCAAGAAATTAGAACTCCACACAAATCCCATCATCAAATCTCTGCCCAATCCAACAGAAGAGACTGAAGAAGAAATGGCCCGATGACCTTCCTCATCTATCATCATAGAAGCATTCATCACTCGACAGAGTAGCTAATGCTTAGTTCCAGCCATAGTTGATTTTAAGATTATTATTTCAATATTTTTATAATTTTATTTTGTTATTATTCTGTTTATTATTTACATTTATATTTTGTATTTAGGTTTAAGTTTTTTTTTGTTTTTTATATTCTCAACAATTTCGTATTATAAAACTTGAATAAGTTTTGATTGACAAAAAAAAAAAAAAAAAAAAACTTTAAAATCTATACTTCAAAAACACTCACTGTTTACGTCAGGATCCGTTACTTGATACCAGTCACTGGTCACCAGTCACTTCTACCCGGGCCCATAACCAATATTAACGGTAAAATTTAATTTATTACTCTGATAATGTTTACATAACAGTATTCTATTTATACAGTAATTTAAGTATATTATTCCTTCGGGCAGGCAGTCCAAATAGAATGATTATCTTTCACTCCTAGGTAGATATCCTCACCAGTCCTTATTCGATATAAATTTGTATTCCAACAAGTTTTTTGACGTTTGTTAATATTAAAATTAGACGATTTGCTTGGTATAACGATAGAGTACTTGGTCTTCATGAGCATACTAAACCATTAAAACCCTACGAAAACTGGTTCCATTATAAAAATTATTGATTTTTTAAAAATTTGCCCTTAGAAAATACTCCGAGTTAAAGTGTTCGTTCGTTTTCAATTATGTGTGATATTGTAAATACATTGGGAATACTTTTTATTCCTCATAAATGAATTTATTTTTATTGATTAAGTCGATTATTTATCGGGAAGTTCATGTAACTTGCCTCAAGGCAAAATACCAATACCGACTAATTTTGAAATATTTTGGAAATTCTGAACTTTTTTCAAAGCAATCGTACTGCTTTAACTGCATAGAGACAAAATATCGAAACGCGTAAGCGCCGCGTCGCTGTCTAACGGTTAAACATTGGTAACCCATAGAAATGTAAACAGAATTTATACATATTATTAAAATCTCTATAAAATATCTGATAATTTGATGTGCATATGTTTAATGACCATTTTTGACCGCCAAATGGCATTTTTTACTTTTTCACTAGATCTCCGAAGCCCTAGACCTGTCTTCATGAAAATTGAATCAATTTTTCATCTTGTCAATACAAGTGAAATGTCTTTTTAATTATTAAAACCGGACGCTCCGTTCTCTTAAAAACTGAGTTAACATTTGTGGCACTTTTTGCCCCGTATTTTAAAAACGGCTAGACCTGTCTATGCCAAAAACTAATCAGCGTCTCCTTATCAACAGCAATCGAATGTTTTTTGAATAATTGGAATCGGTTGAACCGTGTACCCAAAATCGTCGACGAAAATTTGTATCGGCACACAAAACACACATACATCCATTTTGCTTCAAAAATGTTCAAAAACTTCTGAAACGTAAAGATATATAAAAATTTTCGGTTTCGATTTCTTTGAGAATACTATAACTTACCCTATGAGAAGTTTAAAAATATTTCAGATTTTTTAAGAAAGTCATTTTTTTTTAATTTCTGATAATTTGATGTACAAAGTTTTTAAAAAAGTATAAAGCTTTTTCAAAAATTTTAATTTTGAATACGGGAAGTTCCTGCAAATTTGCCTTAAGGCACGATGCCATAAACACAAGTTTATTTCAAATTTAAAACATTAATATGTATTTACCAATAATATTTCTTTAATAATTGTTAGATTATAAATGTAATTGAAAAATCCATTCAATGATTAATGAAGACATAAGTATGTCTTGGTTAATGATACAAATGGTTACAGTTGAGTTGAGTTTTAATCATAAAGAATTAGGTACGGCAACATTATCTGATTCGCTCTAAAGGCCAAAATTCATTAGTACAAAGCTATTATAAAAATCTTCTTTTTCACTCGTAATTAAATAAGAATTTTACTTATATATATATATATATATATATATATATATATATATATATATATGTATGTGTGTGTGTGTTGAAAGTGTTTTTTGATGTTAAAATATATGACTAATGTCTTGGAGGGCGTAACATCAGTAAGTAAAAAATATAAACAAAGTAAAGATCTTTATTTTTCCATACGTTTCGACATAAAATTCTATGTCATTGTCAGTGGTTCTAAAATACTAAACGAAGATTTGCGTTATAAAAAGTTGTTTTCCACAAAGGATACAGTTCCTTGATGTAAGGCAGGCAAATCGTACCTTCATAATCATTATCCTTTGTGGGAGTTAAACTCAGGTTGAGGTTAATTATTTGTTTTTTAAAATAGTGAGTCTATTGTTTGTGGCGGATGTTAAAACCCTCACGCACAACTCCTATTCGCTATGTGCGAAGGCATGGAAAGGAAGTCAAATCCACAAGCGTTCGTAGTGGCTACTTGAGCATTAAATAAGGCTATTATAACCGAAATTTAAACAAAAAACATAAAATATTTGTTTATTTCAAATTTCAAAAAGTGTCTGCAAATTCTATACATTTTCTATAGCTCAATGGGAAGAAAATACACGGGAAAAGTGGATCGCTGCGGTTATAAGAATAAAG
>NW_020536327.1:0-19975 GCF_003426905.1 Ctenocephalides felis | reverse complement strand
CAATATTGGCCCCATTACAGAAATTGTCATAATAAAATTTATCACAAGAGAAGAGACAACTGTTTGGGTTGCCATCCGTAAAACCGTCGTAGTATTAAGTTACTCAGCTTATAAGACTCTTAAGTTCTGATTGCTATTCAAAACAACAAAAAAATGAACATTTTTCATCGAAACAAATTTTGAAACTTCAAAAATTTGCGACCAAGTAGCTAAGCGCTCGATTCACAAATACAAGGGTACACTGGTGGAATCCCGGTCAAGTAGTTGCATATAAAAATGAATTGATATCGCCTCGTATAAATTGAAGTAGACTTGAAAATTTGTGCTTAAAAGAATAAATGGGGAAAAAATCAAAAAGCATGAAATGGCTAAATGTATTAGTTTACATAACCATTAGTTTATATAAATATATAAAATATGACAAATACTATCATGTTATAAAAATAAATAATCGATTTCCGATATTTATGAAAATATTTTATATTATCATAATATCATGTTTATTAAGGTTTTTAATTATAGATCAAGTCGATCCTTTATAATTAACAGTTAAATGGCAGTTTTTTAAGAATTTTTCATGCTAAAAAAATAAATTGTTGATTTTCGATATATAACAGATTTTTAACAATTTTTGCATAAAATAAATTGATTTTAAAACTTTAAAAACCATTCCATATTAGTTAAGAATTGTGCATTTCTAAAGTAACTAATAAAAATAGGTACATATTTTCAAAGTTGTTGGTTTTAAAGTTTCAAATACATACGGTTGGTTTCAATTTTTTTTAACATTAATTTTTCTTGTATGAAAATCAATTGAGAGTTGCTGCAGTTTTAAATAATTTTTCATAATCGTTTGCCGAAAAATTCGATTTCAATATCCAAAGCTTGTTTGAAACACACTCGTTAGGAAGTTGTTGATTTTTGTAGTAGTATTTACATGAAACCCATCTTACTAATTAATACTTTTGTTTTGTTATCACAATTTTGCAGTTCAAAAATATTCGACTCTCGTCGATTATTTTCCAGTATCAACAAGTTTATAATTGGTCCGCTCGTTATTCGAGGTGTTTGTGTGAAAAAGCTTCCTCGTAGTATCGCTATCAAGAAAATGGTTAGTTCAAACTAAACAGGACAATTTATTTCCAGAATACACGTGCAAAGTTATCGACGTATAAGCAGGGTTATTGCATTATATTCCAGGCACATGGCCTCGCTCGCTTTTGCCTGGCGAACACAACGCAACTATAAAGGCACGTATTATTAAGGTTCAACTATATATATACGATAAGTGGATGTGCCGCGTAGAATATTATAGATTTTTATATGTTATGTTCGTAGCAGGCAGGAAATATCGGAACCCATGAAAGATACGATTATAGTGCTCATGGGCAAAAGTTAGATTACGGACAATACAAGTTTTCCACATTAGAAATAAGTCGCATTGTCCTTATACGAGATCATCCTATCAGGATCCACCAAAGTTTACGAGATATGTAAAAATAAATATAGAAAGGATTTTGCATATGGTATATTGCGTGAAGATGTAATAGAGACCTCAACTTTGGCTATTTGTAAGTACCTACATTATTTTCACCCAAGCCAAATCCATGAAAAAGTAGAGAAATAAAATAAAATAAAAATGAAAAAATTAAAAAAATGTACCAAGAGTCAAACACGTGGATATGACGGTTAAAAAGATATTTGCAAAATAAATATATTAATGTCTCCAATTTACTATATGTGGTAATTATTACAATCAATATAATATTGTCAAGTATACCAATAATACTTCTCATAAAAATTAGTACAGCAACTAATGGCTAAAAGCCTGTTGCATTTAATTCCAATAAAATAATGAAAACGTTTTCATATGACATTATCTGATAATGAGCCTATTACAGCAGACCACCTCCAGCGCTACAAGTTGCTAAAGAAGGCCCTAATGCTCAGAATAACATGTTGGGTAATTTACACTACTGATATGTAATATATTCGCCTTTTATCTCAAAAATAGTAATGATAACTAAATCTGAAAATATACCGCAAATATGTAATATGTAAAAGAATTATTATACTTTATATGAAGATTGTAATATTTCTGTTCAACAAAATGTTAAGTGTTAAACCTTAATGATTGACAATATGTTATTAATTGAAATTGAAGTTCAATAGAATCAGTTAAATATTTATCATACTCTTGTACAAAAATACGAAAAATCATATGAAAATATATCTATTTAAAAAAATGTTATTAGTGTGTGTGTGCGGGTACAAATTTTCGTCGACGCTTTCGGGGACACGGATCAACCGATTTGAATAATTCAAAAAACATTTTCTTCGTTCTTATAGGGAACGTGCTGAATAGTTTTTGGCAAAGACAGGTCCAGCTGTTTTGAAGATACAGGGTAAAAAATGCAAGTTTGCAAGAAAACGGAACGTCCAACTTAAAAAAAAAACTGTTTTATTTAGCAATCAGAAATACATAAAGATTCCTGAGCTAAATTGACAATATTTAAGAGCGATGCCTAAGAAAAACTCCAATGAGATCTGCTTAGTTTAATAATTAATATGATAATATTATATTAGACTTAATCTAAGACTAAGTCTAAAGGCCATTGTCGTTTCAATCTCCTTATGCGAAAAGGTTGAGTAATGTCAACTATTGACGGGTTCGAATGTGAGTCCAGTTTGCGTTTATATTTTCCTTGAATTCTTTGGATGTTAATTGCACCGTTTTCATGTTGAGGTTGCTGTGAATGGTTTCATTGTCACGTGCCACGGAAAATTAAGAATTGTACGTAAAATATTTGACTGCGTTCTCTGCATTATAGCTATATTTGATTGGTAAGCACATCTCCAGAGCTCAATTCCGTAGGTCCAGATTGGTTTAATGATTGATTTATATAGCAGCAACTTATTTTCAACAGAGAGCTTAGACTTTTTACGCAGTAGCCAATGAAATCATTCATGGGCTAACTTAAGTGATTTATTTTATTTGTATTGACAAAATAAAAAACAGGTTAAGTTTTTGGAAAGGCAGGTCTAGTGGTTTTAAAATTCCAATAAAAAAGTAAAAATTCCATTTGGCAGACAAAAATGATCATTAGACATATGCACATCAAATCATCAGATATTTGTAAAGATTTTAATAGTAAGTACATATTTTATATTACTATAGGTTCCGTACCAATATTCATCCGTTAGACACCAATGCAACTCTTACAAGCTTTTAAAAAAGATCAAAATTTACAAAAAAAAATAATAAAAGAAAAATTTAAAGCTCTTTAATTAAATTATTTAATTTTTGGTACGGAAAAAAGGCAGTTTTGCATTTGACACGATGCCATGCACCACTAATTTCATTTCCCAAGTTCAAATAGAGTAATTCAGTGAAGTGACAAACACGAAAACTGTATAAATAAATAAATGAATACCACAAAAACATTTTTCAGATATGAATTATTAAATAACGCATTCTAGTGATGTTCATACAGAATTTGTCATAACCTCAGTTTACATAGTGAAATAAATCAATAATGGATCAAACACCTCGAGCCTTCCCTAATGCATCTCTTATAATCTCGTATTATCAACCCCACATAGGGCACCTTTGCGTGCGGAAATCTGTATGCCAGATACTGAGCATCGCACCGTCTCCGGCCCGAGCGTTCCCTCGCGGATGGGTCTATTGATTCGTGACGTCATACGTGACGCAACGGAAGTGGGCGGAGTGATGGCGAGGACTCCTTCAGATATAATCCATTTCTCGTGGAGACCATCTCACCCGATGGACACCAGAACCTGGATAACGCAATAATAGACAGAGGGCTGCTTGCGGTGAAAGGACAGGACATGTAGGGATTTAAAGTTGTCAATGACAGAATTTGAATATTTTTTCAAATTGTAAGCAATTATAGACGAGTAACATTTTAACACTGAAAATAGCTAGGCACTCAGTCAATCAGTCAATAATAATAATGGGTAATATGGCTCTAATAATAAAACAAGTTCGTGAACTTCAACGTGTGAGAGATTTTCCATTGCCAATTTACACCGCAGTAAGCTAAATAGGATATTTGCAATTGGAAATATAATCAGTCAATAAAAATTGATTTTCTTAAGTAATCCTATATTTTTTTCAAATAATAGACAAAATATAACTATAAAGCTTATGAAATAACGAACTAACAACTATGGTAACCATAAACATAAGCGCATCCGACTCAAAAGCAGAAAAGAGTTGCATAACTTCCCTTAGGGTAAGTTATAGTAAACGCAAAAAAATCGAAAATGAAATAATTTGTATATCTTTACGTTTTAAAGCCCAACGATTTTCTGAACTTTTTTGCTTGCAATTTGTGTGTGTTTTTTTCGTATAGCGAAGGAATGCGTTTATGCATCTCAGACTAGATTTTTTATTGGTTATGTCGGACTTAATATCACCTAGGTGCAATACCAACTGAAACCTCTGCTTATCTCGTGCTTCTAGTCTCCTCGGAAACCGCCGTTAGACACCACTTCATGGGGGGAGGAACTAGAATGATATAATTCTTCTCTGAATTATACTTTGTTCTAATTATTGCCATTACTCCTCCTCTTTCCAAAGATTTTTAGTCTATGTGTGTGTGCACATTTCGAAAGCGGAGCAACAGTAATTAAAATAACATTCGAATTGTATTGACGTGCAGATGATTAGTTCATCCGATAAACTAATTACCAAAAACCATTTTGCTCGTGTTTACGGTATAAAAAAGTGAATAGTTTTTGAGGAAAGCAATTTGAAGGTCAAGCAATCTTTTTATTTTAGTTCATATAATATAATTATTATTTGCTAAGATTATTTTTAAGAAAAAAATATTGTTAATTTAAATAATATATATAATATATATAATATATATATATCATTTTAATAAATATTAAAATGATTCAGATTATAACTTACCAAAATATAGAGGGCTTTAAATTTTAAAAAACAAAATTTTGTAATTTTTAGAAATATGAAATAGAGGACCCTATGCATGAAAAAATATAAGATAAGGCCTTTAATTCTAACTTCGTTCGTTTATTTTCTGTTATGTTGAAAATTCATGTTTTGTTGAATAAATGTTCAAGTAAGGTAAAAAAAGTTCCATCAATTTGCTTTAAGACATAATGCCATGCACCAAAAATTTAGTTTTTTGGTTTGTTAGATTTAAAGGTTTTTTTTCAGAAACAGGTTCGAAAGTATAATTAAGACAATAGCTTGAGATAAAAACCAAAAAACTTTACTGGTTACTAGAGACTAAATCCAAACTATGCTCATACAATACGCTACTTTTATACAAATCTTTATTCAAACCAATTTGGTGCTATGGTATACAATTGTGTGGGCAGTGCTCATAAAACTAATATAGAAATAATACAGAAATTTCAAAACAAATTATTGAAAGTTGCCTTAGGAGCTCCAAAATATGATCCTAACTGGTTGATTCATGCCGACACTAATACACCTACCATAAATGAAGTAATTACAAAAACAGCACACAAGTATAGAAAACAAGCTAATCAGTCACCCAAATTCATTAGCAAACTCATTGATAACAGAGAACTATCCAAGAAGATTGAAGAGAAAAGCGCCACTGGATTTAAGCCATCAACTCTCCTGATAAAAAATGGAAATAACTTAATAATAATTTATAAGAAATTATTCAATAAGTAAATAGTTAAAATTATATAATTATCAATAAAATATTGTGAATTTTATATCGAATGGAAAAACAACTACTGAGTTGTTTTTCCCAGCATGCCCTTGTAGTATACAATGTCCCTTTTCGGCCGACTATTGTAAATTCATCAAATTTATTGAATGTCTTTACTGGACAGTTGTAAATAAAAGAGGTAATGAAAAAAATCAAAAAAGAAATTTTTGCAAAACAATCAAGTTTCAAGCAGCCTGATTATAGGTTTTAATGACAATTTTTGTAACAAGATTATCTAAGCTCACATACCTATTATACTTTATGACGTCCGTTAGATATATTTATATAATGATTAAATACGTTTATTTCAAAAACTATTTTATATACGCAGTTTTCAAAAGTTTTACTGTGATATATCATTTTGAATATTATTCCATGTTACCAAAACAGTTTTATTTATATCTAATACATAATCAAAAATTCGTTTTCTAAGTCAATGTGTATCATTTCAGATTGAAAATAAATTTCGTTGTCAAAAGAATCGTCGATATGATATTTTGCATACACCAGTGCTTGGGGTCGCCTCCTCTATAACGCAGAATAGCAAAAGCGACGCAGCACAAAGCGAATACACGCAGCAAAGGTAAGAAGAAAACGACCAGTGGGATCCGAAAAGGTCCCTCGAGGATCTTTCCCGGGTTCGAAGTATAAGCTGAATGTCGGCGAGAGAACAGAGAGCGGCGGAGACATACTTACTTCAAGCATTGTGATTCGGAACATGTTCTAATGTACAATTTCATATATTTTTAATCCAGAAAATATATGACGCGTGGTTGAGGTCCGAGAAGAAATCAATGATACAAGTGGATAATCTTATGGAAACTTAATTTTTTTTTTAATTTGAAAATTTGCTTTATTTGACTTAAATACATACATTGATTTTTACATAAAGATACAAATTGTATACACCTATTCTGGGAATATCATTATACTTCATTATACCGAATTCGATTTTGTACATAATATAATATTGTTTGCATATATATATTTGTTTCAATTAACTTATATAAGTATGAAAAGAGCTATTAAAAACATACTGCCATCAAGTGTTCTTACAACTAGTTAACAAAAGATAATAAAAATATATATTACAATTTAAAAAACTAAATAACAATGTACAAACTTAGTACATATATATATATAAGAAATTTATAAATTTGTTCAGTTATATTTGCTATGGTCGTATTTACATGTGTTCTATAATTATTGATTGAAAATTATTATCGAGCTTTTAATGTATCTGTTGGTGATTTTTTTCATTTGATACATATATTTTGGTTATTGGGTTTCTACTAATTCCCAATATTAATCTAATGTATTTATTTTGTAGTCTTTGCATTATTGCTAAATTAGTTTTTGTTGTGTTTCCCCATGCCGGAGATCCATATGTTAAAATTGGTCTTACTAATAATAAATATAGTAGTCGTTTAGTGTGTATATTAAGTTTGGAGTCTTATGGAAATAATAAACATAATGCAATACATAATTGTTTTAGTGGCATTGTGCCTTAAAGCAAATTACTGGAACTTCCCGCACAGTAATTAAACATTCACCAAATTAAAATAATCAATTATCATTAAAAAAATATTAATAAAAAATAACAATTGATATATATTTTTTAAAATTTCTGAACAGTAATCAGAACTTCATAGTCAGAACTACAAGCTGTTGTGCTAATTTGATTTAATACTTGTCGTATTAGGTTAGACAGATGACAACCCAAACGGCAGTACCATCTCTATATGATGTATTATTATTACAATTTCTGTAATAAGGCGAATATTATTATTGGTGCAGGCGCGTAAAGACTATTTTCACTTGGAAACATAATGCTATCTATATTTTCAAGTAAAAATATTATCACTACAGCTTGGAAACATGCTGTTCGAAGTAGAATCGAACCCGGGACCTCTGATTCAGATCCAGTTCTAGTCGCTTTTCCTTCAGAAATCCCATTATTATAAATACTGTAAATTTTATTGTCGTATTTTATAGATCTAAGATAATATAAGTGCTTATAATTGGGCGACGACCTTTACCTATGTTTATCTACAAGAACAAATATAAAGAAAACTTTATTTCTTCACATCGTTATGCAAGTCAAAAGCAATATGCTTTGACACAAATTTACATACATCAATTTTTCAATTAATAGATGCAAATATGTATTAGCTAAAATGTACTTGTATCTATACATAAATTATAATTGAAATTACTGTAAATCCTCATTTAAATTTAATCTAATACTGATTTTGTTCTTTTCTGGTTATTTCCCTGTACTGGCATATTTAATTTCATGAACTTTACATACACACCAAATATAAGAAATAGTGATTTCAATTAGTCATTCATAAAACCCAAGAAATTTTTATTTTCATTTTGAGTCTAAGCGAAATGAAAACTAATTTCATCATTTTATATAATCAATATATAATCCCCAATTCCCCGACATAATTGTACCCTCATTTTTTTTTTAGAAGTTAATCTTTAATTTTTCCAAATGTTTCGACATTGTATTTTATGTCATTATCAGTGGATCTAGAGAAAGAACATTGAGAAATTAATATATACTAGGAAAAATGACAGAAATTGGAAAAAGATGCAATATTGTAATTATAATAACAACAATTATAACTAAACAGAGAGATAAACATAAGAAATTCCGTATAAAATGACCTTAAAAATTAAATTCGACTATAAGGTACCGAATTCGATTTTGTACATAAGACTACCACACGCAGACGCATGAATAAAGCCAACATAAACAATTTTTAATCAGGGCAAGGTTGCTTAATTAGATAGGTTTGGTTTGCTTAACGTATACTTAAATAGCTCCGTCTTGATCTTCAATCAATAGAGAAAAATCCTTTAAAGGTTCTCTGAATCATAAGAGAAGCAAACACGAAGTTATTTCTGAATTGATATTCAAGGAACAATGAGAATTTGGGGCAATAGTTCTCATATCGTATAAATCTTATGATATAAGCTATTGTAAAATATATTTTATAATTATGTTTTTTTTCAATTTAAAAGTGTTTTGGTTACTTAGAAATTGTATTATTAAACATAAATTATAATACGTTTTCAATCTGAACTAACATAAATTATTTCAAGTTACAAACATTTTTATGTTAAAACTATGTTTTCGAAGTTTGAAGCGAATGGTTTGCTTAGAGTAAATGCTTTCTATCAAAAGCAATAGTTTATTTATGCTGCCAAATGACCCGGATCGGTTTTGCTTCAAATCGGATTATTCATTCTCTACAAAATTCGAAAAAAACGAACATACGCACTCATATTCAACTCAAAAACAAATTTACTCGCATGTTACAAATTCATGCATTAAGTACGCACCAAATTATTATTTCCAACATACCTTCTATTTCAATACGATCTAAACATAAATGAAATAGCAAGCTGGCGGATTGCAGTTCTCTATAAAATTAATCAAAAATCTTAAAATTTTCTTAAAATGATGAGTATAATATTGTAAATTATCCCGCTTATACTAAAACCAACTAATGCAATAAATTGTGGCTTTTGCTAAAGTCCATCATAGGAAATATTGCACAGTTTAACAATAATTGCCTGCTTGATGTATCCGCATATCGCTCGCACACCGTTAACAATATTACGCTTTATTACCTTCTAGCAAAGGCGACTTGCAAGTTATGGTACATATTCAATATTTAAAGATCCGTGTATTATAAGTTATATAGCTATGAAAACGAACTGTAAATTGGAAAATCGGTATTTCATAATTTATACATACATTTTACTAATGATACATTTTTGCACATTACTAATTATTAAGGTTATCTTTTAAATAAACATCATGTATTGTCAGGACAATCGTTACTATTGTATTATAACGACAATGAATTCTAATACCATCAATTATGATTTTAGTAAAATTTTTGTCTCATTGTTCCACATATTGTGTCAGTTAACTCAATGCTTTTGTATTGTATTAATTATATTTACATCACTTATTAATTATATTTGAGTTTTTGTGTAATTGTATAAATACAGTTCATATAGGACTATTTTTTATAGGATCACAAGAATATTTGAAATATCAAAAAAACTAAAAATGAATATTAAAAAATAATTAACAGACCAAGTTCTTTTATAAACAGAACAGAACATTATTCTAAATGTGTTTCATTACTATATAAATGAAAAATTATATTTTACAAAACTAAAGTTATTATGTTACTGTACTATTACAGTACGTTTTTAAATTCTAGATTACTACTAGCAATATTCTAAAATTTTTAATTTTATATTCTTTATTTAAATTAGTAGTAGCAAAACGAACTTTTCTGTTAACCAATGACTATTATGAATTCAGTTAATTAAGGTAAAATTATATGTCTAATATAAAGTTAACGTCATAAGAAATAACTTATTAAAATCTTTGTCATCATGTTTATCTCGAAGAACAAAACTTCAAAACTTATTTGTTTTGAAAAAAAAAAAAATGCCCCAATATCCATGATTTTAGGTAAAATCTAGTGGTGTTTGGCATCATTCCTTTAGGTTAATTGATGATACTTCCCGTGATCTAAAATTTGTGAAAACTTTGAAATTTCCTGAAAATTAAAAAAAATAGATTTTTTGAAAATTTGAAATATCTGAATATTTGAAATATCTTGAAAATTTTGAAACTTGAAATTTGATATTTGATATAAGTGAACTTTAAACATTATAAATCTTGGTACGGAGGTCATAGAAATAAAAACAAATATTGTACATAATAATAAAATCTATAAAATATCTGATAATTTGATGTACATATGTCAAATGATCATTTTTGACCGATAAATGTAATTTGTTTAACCTGTTTTACAGATTTCTTAAATTGCTGGACCTACATTTCTCAAAATCGGATCAGTACTTTATTCTTGTCAGTACAAGTGAAATATTTTTTGAATCATTCAAATCGGTACATCCGTGCTCTCGGAATTGTCGACTAACATTTGTATCTTTATATACGTACATACATAAAACGGACATGCATTCATTTTTTCTGAGGTATGCCAAAATGTTCATAAGCTTTTAAAACATATAGGATATGCAAAAAATCATTTTTATAAGCTGCGGGAAGTTAATTATACTAATTTGGATAAATAAATCGTATTTGGTACAAAACCAATATTGAAATCTATATTTTATATGCAATGATATATAACCCATAGGATAATATTCCTTTTATTACTCGTAAGATAAGATTCATCTTAATATTTTTTATTGTCACAATCTAAGCTAATATTTTGTAATATCAAAATCTTTGTACCTATTAGTTAATGAAATATCAGATCGTATCTAATCAGCAACTAATTTCTATCGTCTATCAAGTGTTAATATCTACCGCCTAATCGATAGTCTATGGTTGCTTAAGGAGTATTATCACAGCCTACGTGTCTCCGGAGCCGATAAGGTGCAATGCACCCTCGACTGAATGTATGTTGTATCTCGTTGTATTGTATGTACAAGAACATCGGACGTACACGAATGCCTCAATCAGGAGTCAGAACAAGAAGGAAACATGCGAAACTGATGGACAAAACGAGATGATGCCCGGCATAGTATGTAACGCGGAAGAGTTTTTGAGCGGCGCGGCTCCCGCCAAGGACTACGCTAGAGGCAACTTTAAACTCGAACAGAGGCGCGCGTATTAATAATCATAATATTTTCTTATGCACACACATTTATATATGTATATGTATATATTTATCTTGAATATTGCATTATCACTTGGAGTCATATTTGTCATATTTTTCACCTGAGTTTTATGCTTTTGTTCAATAGAAAATTCTCCATCTATTGCTCTGGATCTTCTTCTAAATTCTACTGCGATATGTTTAATAAAACTTCCTCGTATTTGATAATCTTTGATCAGATTTTGAGAATGTTTAGGGAAATATATGTGTGTTTCTAATTCCTGTCACATTTTTGGAAACATTCTAGGTAATTTAAGATACATACCCTATTTTTCTCTAATTGGAGAAAAAAACACTAAATTGCCTTCTAATTATTCAAAAATATAAGTAATTACATCACAAGACCCCATACAACACTAACATAAGAAAATAGTTCTGATTTTTGTTAAGTTTTGCTTTCGAATATTACCTAATAAATGTTTTATAGAACGATTTCAATTTGAATCGATATTGCTCCATGTTTCATTTTTGTTTCTAGCGGAGCATTAAATTAATTTTACCATAAATGTTGATCTTAACTCTATCAAAGTAATTATGAATGATCAACGTCGAACAAAAAATCTAATTATTATATATACATATATAATTTTCATGTTATGATGTTTGCGGCAATAGTTCTCTTAAACCGATCTTTATAAAACTTTATGAAATTTTATGATCACATTCTGTATGACAGAAACTGCTAAGTATGGGCCCTTAATACCCATTGTTTTTGTATCAAATTCTTGTATTCAATATTTCTATAATTTGTAGCTAATAAATACATACAAGCCTAAACACAAACCCGTATTTTGTAACACTTTTTTTAGTTATCGAATAATTTGTATTTTGCTTGCAGTCAATAAATGTTTCTTATAGAATTTCGATCAGAACTTCCTTAAGAACATGAGAACAATTTTCAACTTTCCGTAGGGTAAGGTACAGTAATCGGAAAAAAAATCAAAAATAATATTTTTTGCAAATCTTTACGTTTCAAATGTTTCTGAACATTTTGCCATATATTGAGAAAAAATGATATGTGTGTGTGGTGTGTATATGCAGATACAATTTTTTGTCGACGATTTCGGGAACGAAGCAAAAGTTCTTTAAATGGTCATTCAGTTTTTGATAGAACGAAGCATCCGAATTGAATGATTCAGATTTTATTTGCATTAACGAAACAAAGAAGTGTTCAAATTTTTGGGAAGCCAGGTTCAACGTTTTCGTAAATACAGTAAAAAAATGCCATTTGGCGATCAAAAACGATCATTAGACATATGCACTTGAAATTATTAGAAATTTCATATAGATTTAATAATGAGTACAAATTTTGTTTACATGTCTATAGGAAAGATTACGCGCTTCAATATTTTGTCAAAACAGCTACGCAGCGCGATTGCTTTGAAAAATTACAAAAGCTTCAAAAACTTTCAAAATATAAAGAAATAAATTTTTCAAAAAAGTCAATTTTTTCAAAAATTTGAAAAATCTCAATATTTTTTTTTAATTTTTGAAAAATTTTAATGCTTTTTCAAAAAAAATAATATTCGGTACAAAAAGTTTCAGCAATTTTTCTCTATTCTTTATTAAGAATAAATTTTTTAAAAATGTAAAGCTCTAAATACTTGTAGGTATCTTAAAGTTTGCATTTAAATACAAATAAATACAAATGCATTCCAATGAAATGATATTCCGAGTCAGAAAGACGTTCCCTGGTGAAGACCCCACTGGTATTACGTGCGACCGATGCGCTTAGCACAATCGTGCATCTGATAATTGAGAGTTTTCCCGCTACTTCGTTTCATTACTTCGTTTATCCGCGATACAAATACTAATTGTGAACTACGGCAGCAAACTGGATATAAACAGCAACATGATGAAGTACATAAAAAATTTTGTTTGTTTGGCAAGACAAAGTACATAAAAAAATTTGTTTGTTTGGTAAGACATCATGCATATGATAATGAGAGAAGTAAAGTTGTTTTGTCAATCAATATTGTTTTGCTTTCAATATTAAAATAAGTTGAAAAGAAAAAATAAAATTGCCCTATATTTAAATAGGAATAGACTAACTTTTGTATATTTTTCTTTGATAAGATACACAGAAAATGATTAATATAAAAATAAAAAATATTAGATAAATTATCATGGCGTATTATTCCGTCTTAAAGCAAAATACTACTAGCAAAAAAAAACTTTTGGTACAGTTACTGACTCTTAGTCTCTCATAGCAAAGTCGTAATAATTGGCGTGATGGCTGGTTACACATCTCTTGCCATCTACATTAAAATATTATCGTTAAAGAATTCTAAAAAAAAAATTTTGAGATGATGGTGGTGGACCTTTACCCAAAGATCTTTAAGCACTGCTCTACCCTAGAGGTTAAAGTTATTCGTTCCTGAAAGTTCTTTTTATTAAATAGAAGAATAGAGTAGAAAATAAACTGATTTTAAAATCAAATACCGTCTCTGAATGCCACCTAAATCAATAGGCAATTTTTTGGAAAATGAAAAAGTGGAAAGATATTTAAGATAGAAAAAGAAGTTTTTTTGCCTATTTTATAGGCTATTTTACCACATTTTATAATTTTACACTTGGTTTTGCAATTACTAATCAAATTATGATCCTGAATGTGTAGTATCCATCATTGAAGAGAATGCACAATGAGTCTGGTCGAGGCAATATTTATTACCAATTGTTAACTGCTAATTGTTAAAATTTAACGCCAAATTATAGTGATAAAACATGTCGATATAAATCAATAAGTACTAAACCCGACAATGAATCCCCTGTAGGTAAGCCAAATGCAAAAACAACATATTCCTCATTTATCGTGACATCTCAATTTTCTCTCTTGGCCAGATTTTCTACAATTTCTCAAACAGTACAATAAAATAGTCGATAAAAACAAACCTGTAACAAAATTCGGAAGACGAGTACATTCGGAGTATATTGGCGTTGAATTTTTCTTTATTTTGCCTCCTGATACAAAAGTTCGCCAAAGACATATATTATCTTGCTGCGAGAGAGGGCATGATATTTTATTCTACAACTTCCGTTGTTTTCAATTCAGCAAATGCAACAAGAGCTTTTTGCTCAAAAGGCGAACGCTGGTATAGTTGATCCCAATAAAATGGAACAAAAATCCAATGAAATATCCGCATCGAAACACGAAAACAAGTCGCGTTTTAAATCCATTTGATTAAACTATTTTCGCACAAGTACATTGAGAGCGACAATAATACGATTGTATGCGCTCGCTTCGCAATTATTTAAAAGCTTTTGCCTCGCAAAAACTAGTTGTTATTCAATCCATTGGTTCAACTTTTCATATACATACAGATATGTAAGCACATTATGTGTACAAACATATTTCATCCATTAGAATTGGGTTCCGAAATTATATTCTTTTAATAACAATTTATATAAGTTGGCCACTTATAATCAAAATTATTATAAATTGGGTATTTTATCCTTGAAGAATGCATTTAATGATGTATTTGGCATAATATTTTTACACAGGAGCACAAAAAAATCTATTGTGACAAAAATGCCATCAAGTCATACTTCAGTTAAAACTCTTGCTTCACATAGTATATAAAAATATACAATTTCAATTTTATAATCCAAATACAAAATACATTAAAATTCAGTAGAATTAAAGTTAAGAAATAAAATTATAAAATCAGTAGCTATTACTTACTGATTCAGTTAAGCATGTAGAACCTTTGATTAAAAATAAAGGCCAAAACTTGAAAATTCTAAATAAAACATAAAACATGCTCAATTTAATAATTTTGCAACTTGATCAGTTTTATTTTAACTTCCCGAAATGTAAGTTACAGTAAGAGCAAAAAAAATAAAAACAAAAATAAAATTTGTTGCATATCTTTAGGTTTTAAGGTCTTTAGAACATTTTGGCATACATTAGAAAAAAATTATGTATTAATGTGTGTGTGTGCGTATGTATGTGCGAAAACATATTTATGGTCGACGATTTCGGCAGCACGGATCAATCGATTAGAATTATGAAATAGCGACTAATTCAATTTGTATTGATCAATTTGTAATAATTATTCTTGGCAAAGGTAGGTCCAGTCGGTACGAAGGTACGGGGCAAAATATGCAAAAAATAGGAAAACAGTTTTTGAGAAAAGGAAACAACTAATTAAAACCTAATAACATAGTAATATACTAAATATCAGAACAACCAATTGCAAGCAATTAGAATTTTATATTATTATATTAGTAAGTAATACTACTAATCTATGGAATTTTTGCGTCTAAAGTATAATATTGTAATTGACCACTGCAACCCTATAAATTAATATAAAGAATGTCGAATGTATATATAGATTTATATAGATAATTTAACATTCCTATTTCTAATACCAAAATTATACTTTTATCTCTTTTTCTGGTATAAATTTATCAATAATTAATTATTTCCTGAGCGTTTTCGATAAAAGACATGCACATAGTAAGTATTTTATCTTCGAATAAGATAAGTAATCGCAATTCGCCATATCTAATACCTGTATGAGTTTCTAGATTAAAAATGAAAATTTAATTGCCAAGTTACCGGTGATGGGTGCATGCAAAAGAGCAAAAGTGCTCCTTTAGAAAATATTATTCACGCCGCGGGCTTAATTTATCATTGATATAATTAAATAGCCACTGAGATAGTTCTCTACGCATATATAAGTCGCAAGTAGCATCAATCAGAAATCGCATTGCCGTAAGAACGCCTCCTTTGCGAACAAATCTGGTTTTGATAAAAGATGTTGCATACGATTCCTGCAAGCTATAGGTAAAGTAAAAATAAAATAAGTTATTCCGAGCGACTTATGTTTAAATATCTTAATTATAAATAGGTTTTTGCTATTTTTGTTATGAACAACATTTTGTTGCTTGGCATTTTGTTTTATTAATACTACAACGCGTAGAGTAATTAAATTACAAGCCTACAATCCAAACATTAGAATATCCATTGATATGTTGAGAAAGATGTATAGGTAAAAGAAAAATAAATAAGTTATTCCGAGCGACTTATGTTTAAATATCTTAATTATAAATAGGTTTTTGCTATTTTTGTATGAACAACATTTTGTTGCTTGGCATTTTGTTATTAATACTACAACGCGTAGAGAATTAAATTACAAGCCTACAATCCAACATTAGAATATCCATTGATATGTTGAGAAGATGTCGTAAGTTTGAAATATTCAAATTTCAATTATTCAATCTCTGGAAGATTTAAATTGTTTCGATGACAAATCATAAATAATGTATTCATTTAATGAATATAATACAAATACAATGCGTGTCCTCTAATTTATTTAAATAACGTCCAGATTCCGAAACAGAATATAGTGAAATATCTTGTTCTCCATATAGACAGCAGACTTACTTGGAAAAGCCACATAAAAACAAAAAAGAAGCAAATGATCAAAATGAAATAATTTGATTGGCTACTACGTAAAAAGTCTAAGCTCTTTGTTGAAAATAAGTTGCTGCTATATAAATCAATCATTAAACCAATCTGGACCTATGGAATTGAGATCTCGGGATGTGCTCAAATTGACAAATCAAATATAGCTATAACGCAGAGATCTCAGTCAAAAATTTTACGTACAATACTTAATTCTCCGTGGTACGTTACAAATAAAACCATTCACAGTGATCTTAACATGAAAACGGTGCAATTAACGTTCAAAGAATTTAGGGAAAAATACAAACGCAAACTGGAATCACATTCAAACCCATCAATAGGCGACATTATCCAACCATTTGGCGTAAGAAGATTAAAACGTCAATGGCCTTTAGATTTAGTCTTAGATTAGCTTCAATATATCACTATCTTTCTTATTGTTTAAACTAAGAAGATCTCATTGGAGTTCTTCTTAGACATCGCTCTCAATTATTGTTAATTTAGCTTATAGAAACTCTTATGTATTTCTGATTGCTAAATAAAACAGTGTTAAAAAAATCAATTATTCTGAACTAAAAGAAGAAAATAAAAATCACTCGGTTTTATACAGCGCTCTAGCATCTTAGTAGGCACAAATATCGCTAAAAAATTTTGCAAATAAACTAGATGCCATCGTAAGAGGGTAAATTGCTAACAAACTTAAGTTAGAATGGATAGAATTGAAACATTAGATCTCAAGTCTATTACTAGTGCTAAAAATAAATACTATTGTTACATCAAAGTTTCTTAAAATTATCGACTTAAAATTTTCAACTTTCAAACTTCTACAACTTGAAATAAAATAATAATAAAAGTAGCACATTTTTTTAAAAATTGACAGACAGATAATAAACTTAATTAACATTGTAAAAGTTTATGTTCTTGCTAGAAAATTTGCTAATTATATGGTTTAATAACGTTTCAAATAATTCTCAATCATTTAAACCACAAATTGGTGCAAATATGTGTGTTTACACACGTGAGCAAAAATGATTTTTGTTCATAATTTCTCGAGAATGACTGCACTATCTCAAAAATTTGATAAACTCGTTGCGTTAATTTTCGACCAAGCACTTTCTCCATAATTACTAGATAGGAGCTATTTGTCCACGTTCTCGCCTAAAATCCTGAACGAGTTTTGAAAATTTTGAAACTAATGGAAAATAAAGTTAGAAATTGCGTAAAATAGTTTTTCACTTTATTTTAATGATTTTGATAAGATACTTGATTCTATGACGTTAGAGTTCTGGGTCCTGACAAATATTTAGAAATATTATGGGCATAGATATGTGGCTTAATTATAAACAATCTTTAAAATGTGGAATAATAAATGTAGCTTAATTTTATTTGTGTTTAAGTCAATCATACACACATACAGAAAATTTATGCTACTTGCCTTCAAGAAAAGTGCAACTTACACATTATTTACATATTTATTTACAAGATATAACAACTTTAATTGTAAAAAAATAATTAAAAAAAATACTATATGATTTTAAACAGTATGCAAATATGTCAATTAAAATAATATTTCTACGTAGCACAGTATAGATAAATCAATATAGAGATACAGCTTTGTAAACAAGAAATTAGCATGTGTCTATGTAATAGCTCAGACAGCTCACGATATATTTTAAGTCATATTGACAGAGAGATGTCTTCCTACCAGCTGTCGATCTAAAATGTTAACATTACCACAGGGCTAGCACACGCGAAGGTAATATGCATGTAACGCGGCTGCCGAACAAGCGGTAAGTACGGGCACATATGCGAGGTATTTAATTTACTTTCCTCGATAATCATTTATTACGATGCCAAGCACACCAATAAATCATTCCACTCTCACATGCTGTTTGATCCGAACGAAAAGTTGTACACTTAAATGGAGAATCAAGATTTCTTCGGCGATATGTACGTAGAAGAGCGTGCGATTTTGATCTGCATATGAGATTCATTGGCATCTTCGCGCTGATCTCGCGAAAACGACCCAGCAGCGATCCTAGGTAATTGATAAAGTCAGGGTTGAATAATATCGTTTGCGGGGAATTGATGTTGTTATCTTTATCGTATATTGTACTTTTAGATATTCAAGATTTTTACGACTTTTTAAAAAGAAGCGTTTTTATTCATATTTCAACACTAAAACTAAAACAGACACCATATTACAATTATATGAATATATACACTACATACTTGGAATCTTCGGAAAGATGAAGAACAAATGGCACTAATTAGAAGGAAAGTATAATTGAGAGAAAGAATCATAGTATTCTAGATCCTCCCCCATGAAGCGGTATTGAGTCCGACATACTCAGACAAAAGATCTAGTTTGGGATGTAGTAACGCATTTACTACACTATGCAAACAAAGTCTTTAAAGTTTGAGAGGGATTAAGTCAAAGTCCGGGAATTTCGCAGGACCAGACATTTCAATTTATATCATTGTGTATATGAAACTTGTGCGTCAAAAATATTGTGACCAAGCATATAAAAATATAAAAATATAAAAATAGATCTAGTTACAGACTCGAACAAATTTTATAAAATTATGACACAAAATCTGTTAAGTGAGCTTGACTTAACAAAATATAAACATTGAAGTTCAAACTATGCATTTCAGATATGTATGAGGATTTCCTTAAAAGTTTCAGAACAAAAGTCACACAATCGTCAACTACATACTAGTTAACGTACCTAAAAAACTTTGACAATTTTCTATGAGTTAAATATCGCGAGCTTATATATCAAATTTATTACTAATAAACGATACTCCTTGGAAAATTATAGATAATCTGTACTCTGTATATGAGGATTCTGCGCCATCATTTATTAGAGTGAAGCTTTAGAGAAGATCCATGTGGAAAACTGCGGAAGATAATATTCTTTAAGTTTATTGTCAAATGGTGCAAAATGGCTAAATTGAATCAACCACCTAACAATGATACGATTCTTCTATACTTCCATTACGTAGTGGTCTTGTGACTCTACACTCCTGCATCACACACAAGAGCTTTACAAGTACTTGGTGGAAAAATAATCTTTATCTCACAAAATTCTTCATTT
>NW_020536326.1:0-19427 GCF_003426905.1 Ctenocephalides felis | reverse complement strand
TTTTCTGTAAATGCATTTTTTGCACACCGTCTACTCAAGCAAAAGCACCTTAATCAAAATGTTTTTTTAATTAATCTAATTGGATGATCCGTTCTCTCTAAAACTGCATAACCGTTTTTACACCCTTTGCGCTCCATACCTCCGAAACGGCAAAATTGCCTTTGCAAAACGCATCGAGATCGTGTCGACCGAATGATTTTTTAATCTTCCAAATGGGTTATTTCATACTGTCGAAAATGTCGAGGACATTCGTTTGAACCAAATGAACCAAAAAATTTACAAAAAATTTGTACACAATGTTACATAATATCGAGGACATTTGTTTGAACCATATACATGAATTTTAAAAATTAAAAATCTTGGTACGGACCCAAAAAAGTTTATGCGAAATGGGTACACAATGTCAAAATCTCTATAAAAATCTCAAAATCTTTATAATTTGATGTACATATGTCCAATAAACATTTTTGACCGCCAAATGATATTGAGAGTTCATAACCGCTGGACCTGCTTTCCGAAAATTTAATCAGTTCTTCATATTGTCAATACAAGTAAAATGTTTTTTGAATTATTAAAATCGGACGCTCCGTTCTCTTAAAAACTGAGTTACTGTTTTTGGCACTTTTTGCTCTGTATCATCGAAACGGCTAGACATGCCTAAACCAAAAACTAAGCAGCACGTCTCCTTATTAATACGATCGAATGTTTTTTGAATTATTCAAATCGGTTGATCGGTGTTTCCGAAATCGTCGACGAAATTTGTATCCGCACACACACACACGCACACACACATACATCCATTTTTTCTGAGGTATGCCAAAATATTCAGATAACCTTTGAAACGCAAAGATATATAAAAATTTTCATTTTTGATTTTTTGCGATTACTATAACTTGCCCTACAGGAAGTTAACTAGTGGGATGCATGGCATTGTGCCTTAAGGCAATTGCAGGAACTTCCTGTACCGTAATTATATTCTAGGAATGAAATAATCAATAAATCGTTTGAATATTTTTAAATAGATTATTCATTATAAATATCCGTTCTCTCAAAAACTGCATGACCATTTTTACACCCTCTATTCGCGCTCAATTCTTCCAAAAGGGCAAAATGACTTTTGCAAAACCACCTCGCGATCGAGTATGAACCGAATGTTTTATCAATAATTTGAATCGGTTATTCCACACTGTCGAAATTGTCGAGGACATTTGTTTGAACCATATACATAAATTTTAAAATCAAAAATCTTGGTACGGAACCCAAAAAGTTTACACAAAATGTGTACATATTATTAAAATCTCTATAAAATATCTGATAATTTGATGTGCATATGTCCAATGAACATTTTTGACAGCCAAATGACATTTTTTTAACTTACCTTTATTAATAGTTGCACGCTAGACCTGTCTTCCCAAAATAATAATATATTTTATTATAAAAAAGGTTCTTCCAACGAAATGTTGTCAGTTTGGAGACCGTGTTACGTGTGTGTAAAATGTGAGAGTAAAATGTGTGCGTACGTGTTAGCGGAAAATAGTGGAAAATGTATCGTCATTGGATGAGAGAACGGGATAGAGAGAGATCAGCGATCATGCGCAGTAGGAACATAGAAAAAAATTAAATGTGTAAGCAATCCATAATCAGACGGTTAAACATATCTGGATAAAAATGAAATAATATGTGGATCAAAATGAAAATATAGAACAAAATAAAAACATGATAGAACAATGTAAAAAATATGTGATAAAGAGAAATTTATTAAGAAAAAGTATAGATATTAACTGAAAACTAAAATAGTTATGAAGCAAGTTATAATATAAACCATTATAACATAAATACATATGTATATATACGGGAAACAATAAATGTATTTATGCATACACATACACAAACATACATATGCAAGCACATGTAGACATACATATACAACACATATGTAAAACCATATATATACACAAATACATACATATATGCATATACATATATATATATATCCACAAACATAAACATGTATACATATATATATATTTATATACATATATACACACAACCTAAGTGCACATACATACATATATATATGCACAAAAATGTTAGGATGTATTGCGCATATTGAAAAAATTTATATATATATATATATATATATATATATATATATTCGGGTGGTCCTTAAAATGGTTATTTTCGAATTTCCTTGCTCCCAGGGGCTCAAATGGTTCCAAATTGATAAAAAACAATTCTCTGAAAGTTTTAACTCTTAAGATTATCGTACAAATAGAGCGAAATTCAAAATTTAGTTTTTTTTGGAAATGGTGAAAAATTTCGAAAATTTGTTTTTTTTTTTGAAAATTTTTTTTTTTTAATTTTCAAAATTATTACATTTTCTGTAAATGCATTTTTTGCACACCGTCTACTCAAGCAAAAGCACCTTAATCAAAATGTTTTTTTAATTAATCTAATTGGATGATCCGTTCTCTCTAAAACTGCATAACCGTTTTTACACCCTTTGCGCTCCATACCTCCGAAACGGCAAAATTGCCTTTTGCAAAAACGCATCGAGATCGTGTACGAACCGAATGATTTTTTAATCTTCCAAATGGGTTATTTCATACTGTCGAAAATGTCGAGGACATTCGTTTGAACCAAATGAACCAAAAAATTTACAAAAAATTTGTACACAATGTTACATAATATCGAGGACATTTGTTTGAACCATATACATGAATTTTAAAATTAAAAATCTTGGTACGGAACCCAAAAAAGTTTATGCGAAATGGGTACACAATGTCAAAATCTCTATAAAATCTCAAAATCTTTATAATTTGATGTACATATGTCCAATAAACATTTTTGACCGCCAAATGATATTGAGAGTTCATAACCGCTGGACCTGCTTTCCGAAAATTTAATCAGTTCTTCATATTGTCAATACAAGTAAAATGTTTTTTGAATTATTAAAATCGGACGCTCCGTTCTCTTAAAAACTGAGTTACTGTTTTTGGCACTTTTTGCTCTGTATCATCGAAACGGCTAGACATGCCTAAAAAAACTAAGCAGCACGTCTCCTTATTAATACGAATCGAATGTTTTTTGAATTATTCAAATCGGTTGATCGGTGTTTCCGAAATCGTCGACGAAAATTTGTATCCGCACACACACACACGCACACACACATACATCCATTTTTTCTGAGGTATGCCAAAATATTCAGATAACCTTTGAAACGCAAAGATATATAAAAATTTTCATTTTTGATTTTTTGCGATTACTATAACTTGCCCTACAGGAAGTTAACTAGTGGGATGCATGGCATTGTGCCTTAAGGCAATTGCAGGAACTTCCTGTACCGTAATTATATTCTAGGAATGAAAATAATCAATAAATCGTTTGAATATTTTTAAATAGATTATTCATTATAAATATCCGTTCTCTCAAAAACTGCATGACCATTTTTACACCCTCTATTCGCGCTCAATTCTTCCAAAAGGGCAAAATTGACTTTTGCAAAACCACCTCGCGATCGAGTATGAACCGAATGTTTTATCAATAATTTGAATCGGTTATTCCACACTGTCGAAATTGTCGAGGACATTTGTTTGAACCATATACATAAATTTTAAAATCAAAAATCTTGGTACGGAACCCAAAAAAGTTTACACAAAATGTGTACATATTATTAAAATCTCTATAAAATATCTGATAATTTGATGTGCATATGTCCAATGAACATTTTTGACAGCCAAATGACATTTTTTTAACTTACCTTTATTAATAGTTGCACGCTAGACCTGTCTTCCCAAAAATATAATCAGTATTTCATCTTGTTAATGCAAGTAAAATGTTTTTTGAATTATTAAAATCGGACGCTCCGTTCTCTTAAAAACTGTCTTACCGTTTTTTTTTAACTTTTTGCCCCATATATTCGGAACGATTAGATCTGCCTCCGCCAAAAACTAAACAGCACGCCTCCTTATCGATACAAATCGAATGTTTTTTGAATTATTTAAATCGGTTGTGAATGTAATTTTTTTTTTGGGTTCCGTATAGGGTTTGTCGGTTTTCAAAAACCGGTTTTAAAAACCGTTTTTTTACGTAAATTCTAGAATTCGAAAACCGGTTTTTCAGTAGAAAAAGTCGGTTTTCACTGTATACATGAAAAATGACAAATATACCCAAATATAAAAGATAGTAGCAAGCGTTTTAATTCTTGCAATCATATTGGTCCAATAGCATTTGGAATCTTATCAGTCTGCTATGGTTCCCAGAAAGATTTTGTGTTATCTTTTGTCTAATGTATATATTAATTTAGATTTTTTGCCAGTGTATATGTGAATTTAAATTCTTATTGATGAAGTAACTCCCTCTACACAATCTTAAAAACATGAGTTTTCAGCCCCAGAAGCCACAAATAAAAAAACAAAAAACTTAGAATTAGTATATCAGGCTTTAAAAACAATTAATTTCGGCGCAAGTAAGAGTATTTTCTATTTTTAAAAATAGAATTGTGAGTAAACAAAGGACATGCCTAAGTAACAAATCAATAGACATCTTCAATTTTTTGAAATCATATTTTATTAAAGAAGGAAATAATTAAAAATTTTAAAATTAATTAATTAAAATTGTTTGGAATAGAGAATACTCGGGGATTAGCTTAATTATTTTCACAACTAAAATTGATAGTAAAAAGTATGTATTAACATGTACCTAATTTTTTTTTTTAAATTTAATAAATGTTTTTGATTAAAAAATGTATAATTTTTATTTATTCGAAAACTGTTCTTTCACTTTGATATTAATTTCATTTCTATATGTGAAAATGATGCATGAATAACGAATAATTATTTTCAAAGTTATTTAAACCATATAAACTATTATTTTTTTGTTCTTCTAATTAAAATTAAAATAATTTTGTTTACTATCCATAAAATTGAACAATAAATACATTCAATCAAATACTGCTTTAAATCGCACTAAATTTGCGGATAAATTTTTGTTATTACAGAATATTCGAGCAAAAATGTATTTTCTATATAAAATTAGAAAACCGGTTAAAACTGATTTTCTGGTAAAATTAAAATTCTAAAACCGGTTTTCTGACATGCCGTTTTTTTATAAACCTTAGTTCCGTACCAAGATTTTTAATTTTGAAGTTTATTTATATGGTTCAAACAAATGTCCTCGACATTTTTGACAGCATGGAATAACCGATTTATAAAATTGAAAAAACATTCGGTTCGAACTCGATCGCGAAGCGTTTTTGCGAAAGACGCAAAGGGGTTAAAAACGGTTATACAGTTTTTGAGAGAACGGATGATCCGATAAACAATTCCAAAAACAAAAAGCCAATATAAAGCAATGCTAACAGATCATATACATGAGCTCAACCATAACATAGATTTTTTCAATCCCACGATCCTACATTTCGAAAATAATTTATTTAAAAAAAGATTTACCCAAGAATTCCTAATATCATTACACAATAAAACAGCCATAACTAAGAGAATGGATAACAATTCGCTTTGCAACGACTATAAAATAATCTTTGACCATTTTTCAAAACTCCATAAAATCTGAATGCAGCGTGTATTTTATTATTTTATTATTTTACAAAAAACATACTTTCATAAAATCATTTATAAACACAATTCATTCAGTTTTTAGATGTCACAAACTCTGTATAGTGTGCACACTAGAATGTAACAAAAAATTTGCACAAATCATTAGTTTTAAATGTTCCAATTATTTGTTGAAGAAATTTACACTGTATGTACTCAGACGTTATAAATAAGAATACCTAGTCGATGTTCGATATTTTGCCGACGATGGTTGAGTAATATCGCGTGGCAATAGTATATTCGTATAAGAAAATTACTTCGTCGTTTAATCAACATTTGATCAATGCCGGCCTAAGAATATATTTTACGCTCAAACCTCTTTAGTTTTGTTTATAAGCATCCGCCCAACAACCTGAACACCTAACGCCCTAATACACACAGATATATATATATATATATATATATATATATATATATATATTGATTGTTTCTTTTCCGAACAGTAAATCCAATAATAAAAAACAATTTGTTTTTTGAAGATGTTTAATAACGACGTTTCGGAACTAGTTACGTTCCATCATCAGGTTTATTCTGTCAAATACAATGTTTTTTAAAACTATTGATTAACATTAATTAATGATGGTCATTACAGATTAATTAGAAAAAATTATAAAGGAATGGATTATGATAATAATAACGTCGTTATTAAACATCTTCAAAAAACAAATTGTTTTTTATTATTGGATTTACTCTTCGGAAAAGAAACAATCAATATATTGAAAAAATCCAGGACTTATCTATTGAATATATATATATATATATATATATATATATATATATATATATATATATCTTATATATATATATATATATATATATATATATATATATGATATATATATATATATATATATATATATATATATATATATATACAAGGCCGGTCCTGCCTTGCATGCGATGCATGCAAAAAATGCGGGCGCAAGCCTTAGGGGGCGCCAAAACGAGTTTCGAAATTAAATTTATAATATAATATTTATATTTTTTATATAAAATCTAAAATTATTTATGTAAAATATAGAATACTTAATAAATTATAATAAATAATTTAACTTAACTAGAGATACGGAGACACAAAAAGCATATTTATTTTGCAATGTGATATCAGTAGAAACAATTAACCGATTAATAATTCTGCAAATTAGTAAATAACAGCTCTGTTTATTGCTTAATCTACTTATTGATTTTTTTTTTGTTTGAAGTTACCGTGGAATCGAAAAAGAAATTATCTAGTGTTCAATCCCATAAGGGCAAACCGGCGAAAGATTAAATTAATTGTTGGGCATTATTGACAAAAAATTGCGAGCTAATTTAGTTGAATCGGAACTTGTTAAAAAATATAAACAAATTATAAAAAATGGGGGGTCAATGCTTAGAAAATGACTTGTTTATTCCGAGAAATTGAATCGTAGCTTTTGCTTTTGTTGCATCGCATCTGTTGAACTTTGAATGTTGAAGACATGCGTGGAACAAATATGAAAAATGGAAGCAAAATTTACTTTGAAACGAAAATCTTAAGACTTTTTTTATACCTAGTGGTGTCCATTTTCTAAATTTAATAATTATTAACTATACAGAAATAATACATATCAAATATGTAAAGTTTTTTTTTTCAATATTTTTCAAGAAATGTGTAATTTCTTTGCATTTTTTACTGATTTTTTAACAATACTTCTAAAATACGTTAAAGATTTGACTTTAAAACAACAAGCTGATACTCTGGATATGACGGCTCTTACGATATCAATAAGGAGAAGTTTACAACGCATTTTTGGATATTGTAAATGATGAAAAATTAAATTAAATTAAAATTTAAAAAATCCAACAAGTGTTATGTTTGAAAATTAAATGCTATTTTTTTAAATATTAATATTGCACATATGTTAGAAATAATTGAAAATTTCAAAATACTTGATTATAATCAACCCCCGAATCGCCTCGATTTTCCAAATAAATTTAAAAACAATATATTTTATACGCTTTAAGATTATATCTAATTTTTTGTGCACTAAATCCAGAATAATTAAAACTTAATATTTTTATTAAATTAAAGCTATAGAATTTACGAAATGCATTTCAGAAATAGTATTTATTATTTATATATCAAGATCTTTATATCAAAATAATAAATACTATCTGAAATGCATTTCTTAAATTCTATAACTTTAATCTAAAATATTAATATTAATTCTTTTGCTATGGTAGTCAAACTTACATCCTTAACCAATTTACTACATATTGAATATTACTAAAACGTGAAATTATGACAGGGATTGTTTTATTTATTGATATCGATAATAATAAATAAATTTAAAATCAATATATTTTATACCCTTCTAGATTATATCTAATTTTTTGTGTACTAAATCCAGAATAATTAAAAATTAATTTTTAAAAAATATGTAAATATTTATATAATTTAAATGATAAACTGTTAAAACGGTGAAAATTAATAAGGGGGGGGGCGCTAGAAAAAAAGTTGCATGCGGGCGCTAAGGACCCCAGGACCGGCCCTGTATATATATTATATATATATATATATATATATTTTGTATGATTCTGAATTTGATGTTGACATATGTATTAACAAAGTCTAATAATCGGGCATAACATCAATAAAAAACGTTTTTTATTGATGTTATGTCCGATTATTAGACTTTGTTAATATATATATATATATATATATATATATATATATATATATATATATATATATATATATATATATATATATATATATATATATATATATATATATATATATATATATATATATATATATCTTAAATAAAATTCTTCTATACGGGTGTATGATTTGATTCTTTACCTAAAGTAAAGAAATCAAATAAAAGTTGTACTTGTTAAATAGAATTTGAATAAAAACTAAGAAAATTAGGATTAACAGAATTCGAATAGTTGAATTGAATTAGGAGTAAGAGGGAAATATTGCAACTTAAAAAAAGAATGAAGAAAAAAAGTGGAATGAAGCTGAAAGTTAAATAGAATTAGGAATTTCAAAAAGAGCAAGAATTGAAGGAAATAAAGAGAAGAAAAATTAAGAAGAATATAGAATAGAATACATAGATTGAAAATGATATAAAAAAATTAGAATATAAATAAATAAAAATGTTGTAGGTGGCTAAATGCTCAGAATAAGCGAGGCCAAATAAAAAATGAAAAAAAATTTAAAAAAATTAAAGGTTCATTCGGATTTTGATAATTCTTTTTGGAGTTTGTCGAAGGAAATTTTCAAGATTCAATGAACGATAAAACTATAGTAATATTGTAGAAATAAATGGCAAAACTTACAAAAACTAGTGGGGTGGGTGGCATCGTGCCTTAAGGCAAATTGCTGGAACTTCCCGTACCGTAACGAAACGTTCGAGGAATATTGAATGTTTTCAAATAGATTATTATAAATATTGTATTATTGTCTAATATTTATAAGAATTATATAAACTGAATTGCAGAGTTGAAATTATTTGTTTAAAGTATATTAGAACTATAGTCAGAATTAAAAATAAAATCTGAATTATTTTCGATATACAAAAAATTAAAAAAAAAAAAAAAAAAAAAAAAAAAAAAAATGGTACAAAATTTTTTTTTCCAAAATCAATTATTTTGTTAAGACAAGCAGAAAGTTCTTTGAATCAATTGAATCGGACGCTTAGTTCTCTCAAAAACTGCCATTTTTTGTACATTTAGCTCTGTATCTCCGAAATGGCTGGGCCTGCCTTTGCGAAAAACTAATAACCCTTTCTCCCAATCATTACTAATGAAATGTTTTTTAGATAATTCAAATCGGATGCTCCGTTCTCTCAAAAACTCGATTTCTATTTTCTGCACTCTTTGCTCCTTATCTCCGTAACTGCTGGACCTGTCTTTGCCAAAAACTAATCAGCTCTTCTCCTTATTAATAGGAATCGAATGTTTTTTAAACCATTCAAATCGGTTGATCCGTACGCCCGAAAACGTGGACGAAAATTTGTATCCATACATACATACACACACACACACACACACACACACACACACACACACACATCCATTTTTTCTGAGGTATGCCAAAACGTTCAGAAACCTTCAAAACGTCGAGAAATGTAAAAATTTTCAATTCCGATTTTCGGCCCATTACAATAACTTACCCTACGGGAAGTTAAAAAAACACTTATCATTGTTTGACATCAGGGGCGTAGCGTGCTTTGGCGGGGCCCCGTATCAAAATTTGTTTGGGGGACCCCTCAAGAAGAAAATTTTTTTCACAAAATATAGTAATACATAATTTTAAAGAAATATTCATTTATCAATCTAATTATTTATCTATCTAATTTTGTCTAATTTTAGTAATTTTGTCTAATTTTAGCTAGTAGAAGTTTTTCGAATATTTCAGATGTTTTTGGAAGCAGACTTATTGGTCTATATGAATTGACTTTGTTCGGATCTTTTCCTAGCTTTGGGATCATTTTTACCGTAGAGGTTTTGAATAATATCGGCCAATAATTGAGTCTAAGAATTGCGTTAAAGATGTAGGTAAGTAAAATAAATCCTTCTCTGGGGAGTTCTTTAAGCATTATGCTTGAAATTGAATCTATACCCACAGCTTTTTTGTTTTTAAGACGTTTAATTTCATTATAAACACTTTTCGCGGTGAAGAATATAGTTTTGTTATCGTCTGAGGTAGTGTTTTCAGAATTAGAAATATTAAAATTTGACTTGATATCATTAACCGAAAAGACAGATGATAGATAATTAGCAAACAGGTTTGCTTTCTCAGAGTCACTTCTTGCCCAAGAGTCGGAAGCATTTAATCTTATTGGCGGGTGTTTAGTTGCAGGTCTTCTTCTATTAGATAGTGGCTTCCATAAGCTGTTATCAAATCTATTCAATCTGGAAACATAGTTGGTGAAGTTATTATCGTTTATTTCACTAATTTTAGTTCTCAATAAGTTATTCATTCTATTTAGTAGAGTCTTATCCTGTGGCAAATGAGTGGTTTGCCATCTTTTCCTAATCCTACATTTATCAGCTATTAGTTTCCTAATCTCTAGCGTTATGTAGGGTCCTTTATTGGTGACGAAATTTTGCGGAGTACAATCTTTGACTGCATTCTGCAAAATTTGTTGAAAGTCGTTCAATGCGCCGTCTATATCGCTTGAGCATTTTAGAGGCATTTTTAAGTATATTTGGTCCTTAATAATATTCTTGTATAACACCCAGTCCGTTTTATGATTATGAAGTTTGCAACTTGTTAGTGTTTGTTTTAAATTTGAACTCACAGATGCAATGACTGGAGAGTGGTCCGAGCTTGGGTCGTAATTTGACTGAACTTCGATGCATTTATTATCAATGCCGCCCGAAATGAAAAAATCGAGTAAGTCAGGTATTCTCGCCGGATCACTAGGCCAATAGAAATGAGTACCTGTGGATATTGTAACAAATTGTTATGTTGAGTTACAAAATTAATTTCTTTTCCTTTTGGGTTAGAAATACGAGATCCCCAATTTGGGTGTTTACTATTATAGTCGCCACTTGCTAAAAATTTGGGCTCCAATGTGTTAAAGAATTCTTGAAACTGCTCCCTTTTGATATTATGTCTTGGAGAACAATATACAGCGATAGTCAACTCATATGGCAATGTTTGAACTGTTACAGAAGTCGCTTGAATATAATCTCTGTTGAATTGGTTCATTTCATAATGTGGAATATTATTTTTAATGATAACGGCTGTACCACCCTGGTTTTCCGTTTGGGTGCGGAGTGTGGTAAACGGTGTAAAAAGGAATAGTAAAGTGGAAATATTTAGTAAAGTGCGTTTCGCTTCTTAATGAAATGTCTATTTTATTTATTGACAAAAATATAATTACTTCATTTTTGTGTGCGAGAAGCCCATTGGCGTTCCATATTGCTATTCTAAGAAATTTAGCCATTTTTATTTAATTTTGTTTATAAGTGTAGATAACATGTTTATAATCATATTATTTTGTTGCATAATTTGTTGAAACATGGATTTGAATTCCGATAAGAACTGCGATAATACCATATCTACCTGATTTGTGTTCGAAGCCTCTTGTTGTTTTAGTACCTGTGAAAAACTCGCGTGTTGTGCAAAAATCGGTTTGTTTGTTTTGATTGTATCGGCGCAGCTCCGTTTTAACACTTTGGGGACGGCTGTTCATCTCAGTGGACAAACATACTCTGTTAGGCACAGGCTATTTCATAAACAATGACTCAGTTTGCATCGAAAGGTTGAATAAATTACTTATAGCAGTGATAAACAGTATTGTATTTTGAAAATAATAAAGTTATTTTAGTAGTACTTTTAGCCTTTTGCTTTGCTATATTGTTTTTTTTTAATATTTAAAGCGCTTTTAAATATGACAGAACGACTGGTAAATTTTGTGAATTAAGCAGTAGTGAAGATGAGTTTCAAATAGACATACAGACAAATTTTACGAAATTACTATTCGCACCGATGATAGTGATGAATGGGATGATGATATTATCCAACCAACAAAAAGAAGAAGTTCGACAAATTAAATGAAGAATGAAAAGACATTAGCGAATGTGACGATTCTCCTTCAATAATCGAGTTTGACATAGATCAACAAACACCCCGACTACAAATACCAATCAATATAAGACATCCAATAGATTATTTCACTTTATATTTTACAAATGAATTATTAGACAATATAATAGAAAAAACAAATCATTACAGCAGCAAAAAAATGAACAAATATACTGACTAATCAGTGGAATATTCTAAATGCGAATGAAAGAAAAAGGGATTGTATTGTCTGTTCTAACAGAAAATCACCAGGAGGGAGGCGGCGAATAACATTTTATTGTAAAACATGTCAAAATCAACCAGCTATGCATTTTGGAAATTGTTTTGAACGTCACCATTCTTTATAAAATGATCAAAAATAAATTTATATTATAAATGTATGTCCTTCAATGACCACAAATTTTTATCAAACAAATTGCATAACATACACAATGAAATCAAGTTTACAGTCGATACAAGAGATTGTTTTTTTTTTTTTTTTTTTTATTTATTTTACATGGCTGTGGATCTTGCGATCATTACGCCAGTTACAATTTTACATTATTGTGCCTTTATACATTAATTCTACTATTATCTAAAAAACTATATAAAATTTTGTATAAATCTACATTATTACTAGATATTAGGATTTGTGTGTTTACTGGAAATATAATATTCTTTTCCTGCAGTCTCTGATACATAATTCTTCTTGGATTCTCATACATTCTGCATTCCCAGAATATATGATCTATTGTCTCCGGTTCATCACCACATTGGCATATATAATCTTGGATTATTTCCAACCTCCAGAGATGAATCTTGCACATTGTATGCCCCAGCCTTAATCTTGTAATTGTTGATACGAAATTCCCACTGCTTGTACCATTTTTGAACCAGGTTGTTTGAGATACCTTTTCTTTTGTCAGGGCATAAGTTGTACCCTTGCTCTTTGTTGACATTGAGAAGTCTTTTTGCCACGCATCTATGCTCCGCTCTTTGATTAAATTTTTCAGCTCCAAAGCAGGTATTTTTTCACATTCTACTCCAATTTGACCAGCTTCTTCTGCAAGGGTGTCAGCAATCTCATTACCTGTGATACCTGAATGTCCCCTGATCCAAGTCAATATTAAAGAATTTATGCCATTATTTATTGCATTCATTTTATTTATAATTTCTATTATCATGTCATTTGATCTTCTATTTGGATTCGCTATCACTGAAAGACATGCTTTGCTGTCACTAAATATAATTGTTTTAGTAATGTTTTTCTCCCACGCATAATTTACAGCACAGTATATAGCCACCATTTCTGCTGTGTAATTAGTCGCATAATTTGGTAGCTTAATTCTCTTGCTAAAATTGTGATATGGCACAAATATTGCGCAACCACAACTGTACCCTACCTTAGATCCGTCTGTGTAAATGTGTATATATCCTGGCCATCTTCTCTCCACATTATTTTGAAATTTTTTATTTTTTGCGGTATCATTCAGATGTATCAAGTGAGTTAAATCCATATCCATTACTATGCGATATTTAATTGATGTGTATTCATTAGCAAGATGATAAATTGGCATCTTTTTATTCATTATTACATCCTCTTCGTATGGTTTCAGCTCATAAAAACTATTTACCAAAGGTGGGATTGGTCTATATCTCCAATATATCTTGGTAAAATGTAGCTCCGCTAATACTTCTAATTGTTTGGGTATATCATCACATGCTCCATTATATTTTTCTATTAAGAATCTATTTGATAGATTCTGCTTTCTAATGCTTAGTGGAGGTTCACCTGCTTCAGCTATTAATGCATTCGTTGTAGTTGATCGAAATGCCCCCAAACATGTTCTTATCGCCGAATATTGAATCCTGTCCAACTTTTTTTGGATATTCGTTGAGAGTGCTCCATATATAAAGTAACCGTAATCTATTTGTGATCTTATTAAACTTCTATATATCTTGAGACAAGTTTCTGGGTGACCCCCCTATTTCATGCTTGTTATTTTTCTAAGAACATTTAATCCTGTTTCACATTTGCTTAATATATCATCTACATGCTTTTTAAAATTCATTTTCATATCCAAATTGATGCCCAGAACTTTAATATTTTCTTTTATTTGTATCTCCTGACATCCTATCCTTATTTGTCTCCTAGTATGTTCTTTTCTATGCCTGGTAAAAATAGCTGCAGAAAACTTATCCTGTGATAGATTCAGGTTATTGTCCAATAACCATTTTCTGCTTTCCTCGATGGCATTGCTCATTGATGAAATACATCTATCTATAGTTGGACAAGATACATACAGATAAATGTCATCTGCATATTGCAATTTTTTAACATTCAGTTCTGTTACTACTTTAAAGTCTGCCATGTATATATTGAACAAGATGGGGCTGCCATGTATATATTGAACCCTGTGTGAGACCTTTGTTCATAACTCTAGGACCAATTAGACCGGATTCGGTTCGAATGTATAATTGTCTAAAAGATAGTAAATTAATTATCACATTAATTAATTTGAGTGGTAAATTCAAATGTTTTAATTTTTTCTCCAGTATATTGTGATCTACATTGTCATACGCCTTTTCTATGTCCATTGAGACTATCAACATATATTGATTATATGAGTTGGATATATGTATATCATTTGTTAATTTGCTCAGTAAGTCCAACGTACTTTTCCCTCTTCGGAAACCAAACATGGAATTATTTAAGACTTCTTTATTTTCAATATATCTATCTATTCTCTCTTTTATAATTCTTTCAAACGTTTTTGCTATGCATGATATTAAGGAAATGGGTCGATATGAGTCTATTTCCATTGGTCTTCTGTGTGGCTTGATACATGGAACTATTATAATTTTCCTCCATTCTTCGGGAATCCAATTATTTGTTATGATTTGGTTAAATACAGTTAGTAATTCAATTTTCATTTCCGTAGGCCAATTTTTTATCATCGTATACGGTATATTGTCATACCCAGGAGCCGTATTTTTCCTCTTTTTTAATGCATCCTCTAATTCCTCTAATTTGAAATTCCTTGTCAGTGCGCTTTCTTCACAATATACTCCTATATTTTCTTTACGATTGTCTGAAACAAAGTCTGGTGCATAATTTTGTAATAGTAATTGCCCAAATTCTTGTTTAATTTTTTGTGTTGTGTTTGTAATGTTATTTTTGGTTTTAAAATGTTTAATTTTGTTCCAAATTACTGCGGGACTCATGTTATGATTGATGGAATTAATAAAATTCAGCCAACTTTCTTTTTTCTTGTTTTTCAAAAACTTTTTAGTGCATGCACTGATTTTTTGGTATTGTATGAAGTTTTCGTAATTACAATGCTGACGCATCTTTTTATATGTGGCTCTTCGCTCTGAAATGGCTTTTTCGCAATCTTGATCCCACCATATCGCAGGCTTAAAACTCGGTCTCTTAATTTCTTTATATTGTTTTATATTTTTCTCTGCAGATTTTTCGGTAATCTGTATGATACGTTTATATCTTGCTGTTATATCGTCTGAGATTTGTCCTGTTTGGATGTACTTCATAATATCTCGGGAGTATCCCTGCCAGTTAGCAAATTTTATATTCCACTTTTTTGTAGGGCGCGTTCTTATGACCGAAGGCACCTTCATCTCCAAAGTTATTATTATAGGCAAATGATCCGATCCCAATACTTCTTGGCATACATCCCATTTAATAGCATCTATAAAATTCCCTGAGCACAGTGTTAGATCTATGTTTGTAGCACTCCTGTATTTATTTGCTACTGTAGTTGGACGTCCGTCATTAAGAATTAGTATTGCGTTGTCCTCTATAATTTCATATAACATATTACCTTCCCTGCTATTGTATTTGCTACCCCATGCCATATGATGACAATTAAAATCGCCAGTAATTAAAAAACTCGTGTTGATTGTTGAGATTGTGTCCTTGTTATCTGAAAAATCTAATTCTGCTCTAGTAGAGCAGTAAACTGAGAGAATGCAAAATGGAATATCTGTTTTAATTATGGCGGCGCATATTTGTATATTCTTATTATTGTTGACTGAAGGAAATTCCTCACAATTTATGTCATTTCTAACAATGATTGCTGCTCCTCCATATCCATCTTCCCTGTCTTTGCGAAACATTCGATATCCTCTGAAAGAATATTGATATTCAGGTTTAAACCACGTTTCCGTGAAAGCCGCGATTGAAATGTTCAATACTGGCCTTATTAGCTGTAACAGATCTGCAATTAATTTGTAGTATTTTTATTTTTTCAGTCATTTATTTGACATATTATTTTTGTCATCTATCCATATCTTTAATTAACTCTTTCAGAATTCTTAATGTATAGTCTTTTTTCTTGTTAATGTTCCGAATTATTTCTTCAATTAGCTTATCAAATGGTATTTCAACTCTCTCACTATTGTCATGAGAGGAAGATTTCTGTTTTGTATTAATATTGTATTTAAATTTGTACCTGCTCCGCTCCTGTGTACTGGGCATATTTTCAATAGTTTTATTATTATCACTAATATTTGTTGTATTTATGGAATTGTTATTTCTGTGTGTCTGTTTAGATATTGTTGCTGAAGGCTTTGTGGTTACTGACTGTTGATTTACTACTACTTGTTTTTCCAGCTGCGTATTGGGCAATTCAGGAAATTTCATTTTGTTTCTAATTTCTATGTCTGGTCTTATGACGTTGGCATATGTTCTGTTGTTTATAAATGCCCTGGCTTCTCTAAAACTTATATTATTTTCGTTCATTATAGTTTTAATTTTCATATGAAACAAATATTTTTCACACTTTTTATCTATGGCTTGATGCTCCCCATTGCATAACGCACATACCGGATTCTTTTCTTTATTTACACAATCCTTGAAACTGTGTTCTTGTGCACAATAGCTGCACCTCGCTTTACCTTTACACTGGCTGGTCACATGGCCCATTCCTTGGCATTTAAAACATTGTGTCACTTTGTTGTAAGTTTCGACCCTGCATTTGACAGCGTATATCGAGACACGGTCAGGTAAACGTTGACCTCTGAACGTTATCACGCATACCCTTGTTGGTACCAATGCATTGTCTTGCTTCTTTCTTATTCTTCTAATATCTAAAACAGGAACTTCTGATTTTATATTTTCCATAATATCTAACTCAGTCATTTCGGTGTCGACGTCATATATAACGCCCTTCCTAATCATCATAGAAATAGGTATATATGCCTTTAATTTCTTTTCCATAAATAGTTTCTCATTAATTATTTTATTGGCAGCGTCATATGTATTAAACGTAATTTTAATTCTGTTAATGCCTATGGATTTTATTTCTGTAATATTATTTTATATTGAGGTAAGCTGCTAAATAATATTCTGCCTAATGTCATTTGATGTACTGCATTTTTATCTTTGTCTACTGATTCAACATATATGGTAAATGGACCCATATCATTCTCGGAGTACTTCATTGTTTTGTAATTATCGCCTTTTATACTTGAGATCATATCCTTATATTTATCATTATTTTCATTTTACTTACATTTTGATCATTATTATTTTCGCCTTCTTCCATTTCTTCTGCCCAATTTTGTGTATTATTATTTTTATTAACTTCACTATTATTAACTGTTTTATTGTTTGGTTGTTGCTTCATTGAATTTCTTAACATATCATGATTTATTTTTTTAATTGCCTTACTTTTACTATTTATTTCTTTTTTATTCACTTTAGTTAAATCACTTTCCATTTTATTAATTTTGCTAATAGCATTTTTTATCGTTTCCGATGTTAATAATTTGCTCGTATCACCTGCTACACTTATACCGATTTTATAACACTGTCTATGTCGTCCGACTGGCCGTCGGCTTCGCCGTATGGCCCTGATTCCATTATGTAATATTAGACGAATTAAATTTGTTTTCGATTATTCCACGATCTGTACGCTTCGAGAGCTCAATACCGAATGAGAGATTGTTTGAAATCGGTGCCGTCCCGAAAGTGTTAAAGATACTCTTCGAGCTAGGTAGCAACGTTTGATTATTGATATGGCTGGTTGGTGCAGTTTGAGTGTTATTATTATTATTAACTGACGTCGATACATATTTGAGTGAATACAATTCTACAAGAGTCAACAAGAGGTTGACAATTCTATTAGCTTTTTAGATATAATAATAATTATTAGATTTAATAATAACAAAATTATACAAACTGGTATCAAAAGCCAACTTGGTCCGGTCGTTACATTAACTATTTTTCCTTTCATTCCCGTTCGATCAAAATTTCTATTATTATTTCATTAATTGATAGAGCTATTCTTTTAAGTGATTACATCTTTTGGAACAAAAATTTAGATTTAATCCGTGAAATTTTTGTAGACAATTCATATCCGTTAAAATTAGTTAATAATATTATAAAAACCGTATGCAGTACTTAAATAATAATAAAATTAACATTAATAATAATAACCTTTAGTTACCTATTGATACTAGTTTAATAAATTCTTCATCTTTTCTAAATCGTTATAAAGGTATTATTTCCTTACCATTTTTAGGCAATTTTACTTATTTTTTAAAAAGATATTTTCTGAAGAAGGTTTTCTCTAAAAATACTCTAAATTCTTTGTATACTCCTTTAAAATCAAAAACACCACAAAATAGAATTGTTGACTCCGTTTACAAGGTGAATTGTAATGATTGTGAAAAATCTATATTGGGGAGAGTTCACAATATATATCTAAAAGAATGCTTCAACATAAATATAATTCAAACAATAAAAATCAATATAAAACAATGCTTTCAGATCATATGCAAAATTTTAAACACACATTTGACTTAAACAATTCCGTTATTTTATATATTGAACAAAATGTTGAGCTGAGAAGGTTTGCTGAATCTGTTTTCATTTTTTTAAATTCTGAATGTGTTAATAAGAGAACTTCTTCTTCTTTACTTTTTGACAGCTATCAAAATTAATTAATATATGTAAATCTGATTTTTTTATTATTTGAACAATTTTTTACACTTGATATTTTCTTTTATTTTCTTTTATGTTTCAGAATTCGATATATTTCGATTACTTGATTTTATTTTTCAAAATTTCATATATACATATTTTTTTGTTTTTAGAACAAATTATTCATGTTTGTCAAATTTTACATAAAATAATTTTTTGTATGTTTAATAACTTGCAAAACTGGTTTGGTATGTATAATTTTAATTCTGTTTTATTTATTTTGTTACTTGTTTATTACTCTGTTTGTTTTTTAGCTGAATGATGA